>NC_059430.1:4554863-4653663 GCF_021028975.2 Sphaerodactylus townsendi | reverse complement strand
CCTCGTATCAGCACGAGTCTTCCTTTACTCCGTTGGAACGAGGGACGTGACGACGACCATGGGGACTTACATGAGTCGTTTGGGGCGCTGTCTATGGATCGAGCGCCTGCGGATCGGATCTCTACCCGTTTTCGTATGGATTACAAACCTCAGATGCAACCTGTCATGGAGGAGACGGGCCTGACCACCTTTCATGCGGCAACCCAGGAGTCCATTGAACGATTCCTGGACTCGTATTTTGGTGATGCTCCCAAAGAACCACCGTGGCACAGCACTGGGGCCCGTCCGAAGGACGCTGGGACTAAACCTGGGATTGGGAGGGGTGTCCGTACCGCCTTCCGATCGGACCCCCCTGATCCCGGGTCAGCGGCTGCACCTGAGGTGCCCCGGGGAGCCACCGGTGGCTACGGTGTCTCCGATGTCTCGCTTCCAGACGACGAGGAGTCCGAAGAAAGCCTGCACTCCCAGCCGGATCTGTTCCCTCTCCCATCGAAAGAAAACTGGGATGAGGAAGTGGGCCGACTGCGAGATGCCCAAGAAGCATGGACCCGTGAACGACAGCTATGGGAGGAGGAACGGGCACAGTTGCAGCAAGAGCGCGAAAACCTGCAGAGGGACCGGGAACAGCAACGCAAAGAAGTCCAACTCGAGTTGGACCGTGCCAAAGATGCGCTCCAACGACAATATGCGCAGAACCTGTCAGTCCATGATAAGGTCCTGGAACACTCCAGACTGGATTTACAGCGGCAACGCGAAAGCGTTCAGGCCTTGCGCACGCAAAGTGAGCTTACTGCAGCTATTAAACGGGACGAACTGGCTAAATTGGAACGAGAAAAAGCAGCCCTGCATGCGCACCAGGATGCATTGACCCGCAAGGAGAGACAGCTGGCTGCGTTGGAGAGGGAACTGAGGAGGCAGCAGACCAGGAAGCCCCAAGTTGGAGTCTATGCTGTTACTGATACTGCCGGCGCCAGAGGGGCAACGTGGCTGGGTCCTGCCACCCAAGCGCCAGCGGCACCGGTATTGATACCGCCCCCGATTCCGGCCCCCCCTGTGCAACCGCTGCCCGCCCAACCTGCTCAACCCGTGCAACCGCCGCCCCTGCCGGCGCCAAGAGCCGTGGAAAGGGGTTACTATAGGCCCCCGATACCTGCCCGTTTTGATGGGACCGCTTCCAAGCTTCCCTACTTCATTTTGCAACTCGATGCCCACATGGAGGACTATGATGATTTATACCGGTCTGAGCGCGAAAAAATACGGGACATCGGCTCAGTCCTGGATGGGGCAGCAGCCGACTGGTTTGTGACCCTTTTGGATTTGCAAGATGAAGACTCTCGCACGGTGCCCGCATTCCTCCAAGCCTTAAGAGCGCGCTTCCAAGATCCGGGCGCCGAAAATGAGGCTATCCGCACCATCAAAACTATCCAGCAGGGCAACCGTCCGTTTGCAGAATTTGCCCGTGAATTTCGTGCGGCGGCTGCTCGACTCCCTCCTGAGTGGCCTAAACGCATGAAATGCGAATACTTCTCAGATGCTGTTGACGGCAAGCTGCGTGAAACGGTGTTTTTAATTCGGGTTCCTCGCACTGTTGCTGATTGGATCCAGTTGGGATCCCAGGTGGCGTCTCGCTTGGAATACGCTCGTGCCGGAGGCCGCCCACGCCCGAAGCCTACCACTGCGTCCACCAAGGCAAGCCCAGCCGCCCCCACCGAGACCGCCTCTGAGCGCCATCGCCGACTGGGATTGTGCCTTTACTGCGGAGGACCAGGTCATCTAGCCGCCAACTGTCCGAAGAAACAAAAACCAACCGCTCCAGCCACGCGCACCCCATCTGCCAAGCCACCACGCAAGTCAGGGCCGCCTCCGACGGGCTCTTCTAAGGCGGTCATCGAAGGCGACCTAGAGGAGGGGGAAGCAGCTGTTTGCCTTTCTTCAGCCCCCATGGATATGGGTCCGACTCCTGACGCGGTGAGTGAAGGCAGCGCTCCCATTACTGTCCAAGCGTTTCTGGCCAACCCCGCTAAACATACTCGCATTATAGCCTCAGCCCTTGTGGATTCTGGCTGCTCCCATTGCTTAATGCGGCCCCAGGTGGCAGAGGAGCTAGGTCTGGACCAAATCCCCCTGGCTAAGCCCATACCATTCACCCAAATGGACGGCAGCCCTCTCGGGAACGAAGGACCGGCCCAGTTCAAAACACAACCGGTTCTCCTCCGTTGCGCCGACCATTGGGAGAAAATTAGTTTTATTTTGGCGCCAGTGGCCAAACACTCCATAGTTTTGGGCATGCCATGGTTATTGTTACATGAACCAAAGTTCATTTGGAAAGAACGGATCTTAGAATTCACTGACCCTCCCTGCGGTGAACACATGAATTGGGGGGAAAACTCAACTTCTCCTGACACACCCCCCTCCCTGGCTTCATCAGCAATTGCTCCCGATTCTATTGGCATCCCACCGGCGTACCAAGATCTAGCCAGAGTTTTTCAGGAGCAAGAATGCGATCAGTTGCCACCCCATAGAGACACTGACTGCAAAATTGTTATACAGCCAGGGGCGCAACTGCCCAAAGGTAGAATCTACCGTATGAGTCCCAATGAGGAGAAGGAACTTCGTGCCTTCTTGGACAAGAACCTCGCTCGTGGGTTCATACGGCGGGCTACCAAACACACACACGCTGCTCCCGTTTTGTTTGTAAAAAAGAAAGATGGGTCTTTACGGCTTTGCACAGATTATCGAGGTCTCAATGCAGTCTCCCTGTCCAATAAATATCCTTTGCCTTTGATCAAGGACCTTTTAGATGCACTGGGCAAAGGGCGCATCTTTACTAAATTAGACTTGAGAGAAGCTTACTACAGGGTCAGAATTGCTGAAGGCTATGAACACTTGACTGCGTTTAACACAAAGTTTGGACAGTTTGAATACTTAATAATGCCATTCGGGTTAAGTGGGGCCCCCGGGGCTTTTATGGCCCTCATCAACGAAGTTCTCCATGATTTATTGTACAAGGGAGTTGTGGTATACTTAGATGACGTTTTAATTTATTCACAAACCATAGAAGAGCATGAAGCATTGGTTCGGGAAGTATTGAAACGCTTGCTCAACAACTCTCTCTTTGCCAAACTCTCCAAATGCTGTTTCCATCAGACCTCCATTGACTATTTGGGTTACCGGATCTCGCCCGAGGGCTTAAAAATGGATCCTGCTAAAATTGACGCGGTCCTCCAATGGCCTGCCCCCACCAACCGCAAAGAACTCCAATCTTTTCTGGGTTTTGCTAATTTCTATCGTGACTTTATACCCCAATTCACTGAGCTGACTCTCCCTCTCACAGAACTCTTACGCACTAAGGGTAAAGATCCACTGTCCGCCAAGCCCGGGGCCCCCCTTTCCTGGTCTGAAGAATGTCAAGCAGCCTTTCAGCTCTTAAAGTCTGCTTTTACCACCGAACCCATCCTAAAGCACCCTGACCCAGATCTCCCGTTTGTGGTTCACGTGGATGCCTCGGACAAAGCGCTTGGGGCAGCCCTGTTGCAGAAAAATAAAGATGGTAGGCTGGTTCCGTGTGCTTATTTATCAAAGAAATTCTCCGGTGCTGAACTCAACTGGACTGTGGGAGATAAAGAGACTGCGGCCATCAAAGTAGCACTCTCCACTTGGCGCCACTGGCTGGAGGGGGCTAAACACCCCTTTCAGGTTTGGTCGGATCACAAAAACCTGGCCGCTCTTTCCACCCCCCTCAAGATGTCCGCAAAACAACTCCGTTGGGCCGATTTCTTTTCTCGTTTCTCTTTCACAGTCCATTTTTTCCCCGGGAAAACCAATAAACTGGCTGACGCGCTCTCGCGCCTACCCGGGGAGGGGGGTGGAGCTGCCTTACGAGACATTCCACGCACTGTTCTCTCCCCCTCCCAGTTGGGGCTGGCTGTCACCCGATCTCAGACGTCCACTCCTCCTTCACCACCCATTCCCAGTCTCGTCTCTCCTTTCCTGCGGGAACTCGAGGAGGCGGGGCTGCACGAGCCTCCAGCGGAGGAAGGTGATTCCCAATTGCGTTTGGAGAATGGGGTTTGGCGGAGGGGGGAGTGTTGGTACGTGCCTCCCCCCCTCCGCAAGCAGGTTCTTGAAGCCTGCCACGATGCCCGCTCGGCTGGACATTTTGGCTTTCTGAAAACTCTGCATTTGGCCCGCTGTCAATTCTGGTGGCGCGCAATGCGCAAGGACATTGAGGCGTATATTAAAGGCTGCTCTGTTTGTGCAGAAGCCAAAACCATTCCGGGAAAGCCCCATGGGCTGTTGAAACCTCTCCCGGTGGCCTCCCGCCCTTGGGAAGTCATCTCCATGGATTTTATTACAGATTTGCCCGAAAGTCATGGCAACACGGTCTTGTGGGTGGTGGTGGACTTATTTTCTAAACAAGCCCATTTTATTCCATGTGCTTCCATCCCCTCCGCTCCTAAGTTAGCACGGCTGTTCATTCAACATGTTTACCGTCTACACTCCACCCCCGCTAAGGTGGTCTCCGACCGCGGCCCCCAATTCATTTCAAAGTTCTGGAAGGCGTTTTTGGGGTTGTTGGGGGCCGCCCCGGCGGTCGCCGCCCCCTACCACGTTCAAAGTGACGGTGAGTCGGAGAGAACGAACAGAACCCTAGAGCAGTATTTACGTTGTTACACCAACTACCACCAAGACAATTGGTGCGAGCTCATTCCGTTTGCGGAGTACGCCTATAACAATGCGGTTCATAGCAGTACAAAGAAAACCCCCTTTGAAATTGTGTCTGGTCGCTCGTTCCCGCCGTTGCCGCAACTACCCGCGACAGCTTTGGATCCTCCAGAGTTTCAACAATGGATTTCATCCCTAGCCGAGGGATGGAAATCGGTCCAGACCGCCTTACAACAGGCTAAGGACTCCCAAAAGCTGCAAGCGGATAAGCACCGCTCGGATTTTCCTCTGCGTGTGGGCGCTTGGGTGTATTTGTCTACCAAAAATCTCAGAGACGTGCATAAATTCTCCAAGCTAGGCAAAAGATTCGTGGGACCTTTTCAGATTACTAAAGTGATTAATGATGTCACTGCCCGATTGGATTTGCCTAACTCTCTTAGTAACATTCATCCTGTCTTCCATTCCAGTTTACTCAAGGAGGCTCCCGCTTCCGATGCCTGGCACGACCCACCGGAGAGACCCCCACCAACTATTATTGATGGCCACAAGCACTACGAAATTGATGCCATCCTGGACTCTCGCTTTAATCGCAAACGCTTGCAATATTTAGTCTCTTGGGTGGGATATTCCTCTGGGTATAATCAATGGGTTTATTCCGAAAATATTGACGCCCCCACCCTTATTTCTGCTTTCCACCGCGCCTTTCCGCATAAACCTGGGGGGGAGGGGTCTTCTTTAAGGGAGGCAGAGTGTAAAGGTTTCAATGGTGTTGATGGTAAGGGCAGCCGCCTAACCTTGAGTACATTCCACAGCCCGGGCGATGGGCCAGCTTCATCGGCGGAGACTTTATCTCTGCGCGGGAGATGAGGTCTCCGTTCCCATGGGAAGCAGGGAGGGGGATGGGATGAATAGAGTTATAACCTGTGCTTCTGGCGGGAAGTGTCATTCCTGCCACTGCGTGTACTTGAGCTTTCTAAGATGTCTGAATAAACGGTCTTTTTCACCAAAGAGCCTTTTATTTCTGCTTCTATGGAATTCCTTACACAGGTAAAGGATCGTGCCCAGGACAGCCTAGATGTGTGTGTGGGGGGGGGAGTGATTTTCTACCCCCCTCCCACATGATGAACTCTGTGCACGAGTGCCCACAGAGAGGGCTCTGAGTGCCACCTCTGGCACCCGTGCCATAGGTTCGCCACCACTCCCCTAGACCTTGGGAATGGACTTTCGCTTTTCTCTACTTCTCCCGCTTTCACTTACGATTGTAAGGGTCTGTTACCCCAGTGAACAACAAGACTCAAGGAAGGTTCAAGAGCTTTTTATAATGGACAAAAGCTCGTTTCAAATTAGACAACAATCAGCAGAAGCATATATGAAGACTTGGCAACTCTGGATTTTATATCAAGAGAAAAGATTGAATGTCCTAATATTCCCGATTGAATATTAAGTTACATTAGACTAAACCTTCTTGTTTTTTTGTATCAGGTGTAAGGGTTACATAGGATAGAAAATTATTAAGAAACAATATTTATAGAGTAACAGAATGTACTAATATAAAACACTTATTATAGACAAACTTTTTTCCTTTTCTTTAATTGTTAAATGAATTAAGAACAGTCAGGTGTAATAGCGAGATTCTAGAACAAAGTATATGAAATAGGTTGAAGGGGAAGTTTCTACAATTTTCTTTCTTTAGAACAGCTTCTGAGATTTATCCGTTTGGATTATATAGAACTTGTTATACAGTTATAGCCGTGGAAGCTTGACATGTAAAATATTTGTGTTTGTTGTTGTTTGTCTGTTATTTGTTGTTCTATGGGGGTGTGTTTGTCGCATGCCCTTTTCTTTCTTTTTAAAAAAACAATAAAGTATATTCAATTTAAAAAAAAGAGCTTTATTGCAACTGTGTCAGCCCAACAGCCAGATAGCCGAAACTGGGGTTTGGCTCTCTGGCCCTTGGTACCCTGTTTCTCCTAAAATAAGACATCCCCTGAGAATAAGACGTAGTAGAGGTTTTGCTGAAGTGCTAAATATAAAACATCCCCCGAAAGTAAGGCATAGCAAAGTTTTTGTTTGGAAGCACGCCCGTCGAACAGAACACCAGCGCATGCAGCTGTGGAGCGGAAAAATAAGACATCCCCTGAAAATAAGACATAGTGCGTCTCTGGGAGCAAAAATTAATATAAGACACTGTCTTATTTTCGGAGAAACACGGTATATTTTATTTATTTATTTATTTATTTATTTATTTATTTATTTATTTATTTATTTATTTATTTATTTATTTATTTATTTATTTATTGAATTTGTAGACTGCCCCATCCCCAAGGGGCTCTGGGCGGTGCACAACAATATTTATTACAATCAGTAAAATTATTAAACCAATAAAATCTATTAAAATCTATTAAAAGCAGCGCTCAATACAAAGATATCAGGCGCCCCAAAACCCAATTTAATTAGAGGCCTCCCTAAGGAAAGGGAGCGGCCGGACTCCCCTCTAAGAGGGTAGCATATGGTAGTAATCGAATATAGAGAGAGGGGGGTGCACATTTCAGCGACTGGACACTCCAAAGGCCCGGTGGAACAACTCAGTCTTACAGGCCCTGCGGAACTCACCAAGGTCCCGCAGGGCCCGGACAGCTGGAGGAAGAGTGTTCCACCAGGCCAGGGCCAGGGCTGTGAAAGTCCTGGCCCGTGTGGAGGCCAGCCGCATCATTGAGGGGCCAGGAACCACCAGCAAATTGGCCTCTGCTGAGCGCAGAGGCCGAGTAGGGGCATATGGGGTAATGCGGTCTCTGAGGTACGAGGGTCCCAGGCCACGTAAGGCCTTAAAGGTCAAAACCCACACCTTGAAAATGATTCGGAATTCCACTGGAAGCCAATGCAACTGGCGCAACACAGGCTGGATGTGATCACGAAAGGCGCCCCCTGTGAGCAGGCGCGCTGCTGCATTTTGGACCAGTTTCAATTTCCAAATCAAGCGCAAGGGAAGGCCCGTGTAGAGCGAGTTACAATAGTCGTAGGTTACAGTTTGACTCAACCCAGAATCCCCCCCACCCTCGCATTCCCACAATATCAGCATGTGAAAGGGCAGAGAGAAAGAGACAGTGTTGTTGGGACAGGCAGTTTATTCCCTCGGAAGGCAGATAAGGAGGAACAGTTAAGCAAGCAAGCAGAGGTCCCATGGCCTTGGGCAATGATAATAGCTGGGCCATCTGCATCAGGGCTATATACGTGCGAGCTGCCAGGCCAAGTGTGGTGCAGTCCTGACAACGTAGTTGGGGGTAGGATAGGGAGTGGACAACAGAGGTAATAAGGCTATGGGTATTTGGAGGGTGGTTCAGAATTGGCTTTGCAAAAGCCAGGGGTGGGTGGTGGTTTCAGTGTTCGTTTCAGTAAAGGTTACTGCGTGATGAACTCCAGAGTCTGTCATTGAATGAATCCTAGACCTGACACCCAGGGACTGATCTACATTTCATCTATCTATCAGCTATCAGCTGTCAGTCACAGTCACATGCTAAACAGCCTTGAGGGGTGGATCAACTCTATTAGAGAACACATGTAAGAGTATTACATATTACAGATTGATTTTGAGCATGATTTAAACGTGCACACTTTAATATTGATGGACAACATGGGGGATATTTATTTTATTTATTTATTATTTATATTTATATACCGCCCTCCCCAAAGGCTCAGGGCGGTGTCCATCAACACTAAAACAATTTAAAACATAAAATACATAACTTACAATAAAATAATATATAAAATACTAAACTACAGATGACTGTACTATACTATAAAATACTAAACAACCCCTCCTTCCCCTTTTTATGTACCTACGGGAGGCCAGATGTTCTTATGGCGGAGTTGACATCATCCCGGCTGGCCAAACGCCTGGCGGAACAGGTCCGTTTTACAGGCCCTGCGGAAACTTTGTAAGTCCCGCAGGGCCCTGATCTCACCTGGAAGCCCGTTCCACCAGGTAGGGGCCAGAGCCGTAAAAGCCCTGGCCCTTGCAGAGGCCAGCCGGATCGCCTTGGGGCCAGGGATCACCAGTAGGTCCGCCTCCGACGAACAGAGGGGCCTAGAAGGGTGGTATAGGGAGTGTATGTGTGTATGTGTGTATATATATGTATAGGTTGATAGTCCTTGTCCTCTTATATGCATGATACAACAATGTAATTTCTGTTTATAATTTGTGTATTGTAGAAACCTGTTTATAGTAAGGCTAAAGACAAGTGCAAATGAAAATTTAAATTTCTGAGGAAGATTTTTCGAAAACTCTGAATTACGTACTGAGTATCAATAACATGGTATTGGACCCTCACACTGAAGGGAGCAAGAAACTTCTAGTTTCCACACTTTCTTTCACATTGGAATTCTATGAAGAGGACTGTATCCTGACATTATTTGTATTTCTTGAGGAATATAGCTGTGGATCATCTTTAACCTACGTGGAACAAGCACAGCATTGGAACTCAGAGAGCCTACGTGGAAATGGCGTGATATTGGAACTTTCATTAGTTAATATCTATAATGTATTATGTGAACCTTTATCAGTTATTATCTTGAATGTATTTCTTGGCATGAATTACTGCTTATGACACTACTTAAAATATATATAAGGATTCAGATCTTATGATTAATTTGGGACTTTACTTTCATTGCCTCAGCCTGGGTGCAACACGTTGTCATTTCACACGTTTGTATGTGGCACTCCTGCTTGTGTTGTTGTTTGAAGGTCAGGGCTCCCCAACTTCCTTTTCAACCGTGAGGCCTTGCCTCAGTTTCCCTTGGTCCCTCTCTCTTGGGTTCCACAGTGCAAACTGGAGGTTCTGGAGTAAAAGCTGCTCAGCCTTCCTCCCGCTCCTATTTAGATAGCACAATCAAGACAGTGGGGCATTCGTGGTACAGAGAACCGTTCCCCCCACCTAAGGTTTAAAAGTGTTTATTAAAAATAAAGATGGTTACCAGTATATTTTAGCATAGCACCAGATTGAGCAAGGGTTTGCAAAACAAAGGAGATGAAACCACAAATCCCCTGCCCCTATCTTTTAACATACCCTCGCTAGCAGTTGTTGAAAGTAGGGTAGGCCATTAAAGCTTAAACGTTGCAATTTTCAAAGAGTTCCCATTACCTGGCAGGCTGAGTGAGCTCCCCGGATAAGCACATAGTCCAAAAATGGCTGCTGCCTTCACTGCCCAGGCACAAGGTCTGCACCCCAGCAGAAGGAAAGAAGAGGATCCCGCCCCTCCACTCCCAGCAATTTATCAGATCCCAGACGCCACCCTCCTTTGACCTGGTCAGGCTGGGTCAAGATATCTTTTCCCCCTAAGTCAGGTAGCATTTGCATATGTCCATCTGGAATTTTAAGTCCTCCAAATCTATGGGACCTGGTTGGGGGAGGGGAAAAAGAAAAGGGAGGAGGGAGGAGCCAGCCACAGATACAGGTGAAACATCAGGAGAAAATGCTACTGGAACATGGCCACACTAACTGGAAAACCGACAATCCCCTTGTGATTCTGGCCGTTGGGGGGGGGGGGGGGTTGGGGGGGGGGGCTGGTGGGGGGGGGGGGGGTGGGGGGGGGGGGGGATGTGGGGGGGGGGGGGTGGGGGGGGGGGGGGGTGGGGGGGGGGGGGGGTGGGGGGGGGGGGGGGGTTGGGGAGCGGGGGGGGTGGGGGGGGGGGGGGGTGGGGGGGGGGCGGGGGGGGGGGTGGGGGGTGGTGGGGGGGATGGGGGGTGGGGGGGGGGGGGGGTGGGGGGGGGGGGGGGTGGGGGGGGGGGGGGGTGGGGGGGGGGGGGGGTGGGGGGGGGGGGGGGTGGGGGGGGGGGGGGGTGGGGGGGGGGGGGGGTGGGGGGGGGGGGGGGTGGGGGGGGGGGGGGGTGGGGGGGGGGGGGGGTGGGGGGGGGGGGGGGTGGGGGGGGGGGGGGGTGGGGGGGGGGGGGGGTGGGGGGGGGGGGGGGTGGGGGGGGGGGGGGGTGGGGGGGGGGGGGGGTGGGGGGGGGGGGGGGTGGGGGGGGGGGGGGGTGGGGGGGGGGGGGGGTGGGGGGGGGGGGGGGTGGGGGGGGGGGGGGGTGGGGGGGGGGGGGGGTGGGGGGGGGGGGGGGTGGGGGGGGGGGGGGGTGGGGGGGGGGGGGGGTGGGGGGGGGGGGGGGTGGGGGGGGGGGGGGGTGGGGGGGGGGGGGGGTGGGGGGGGGGGGGGGTGGGGGGGGGGGGGGGTGGGGGGGGGGGGGGGTGGGGGGGGGGGGGGGTGGGGGGGGGGGGGGGTGGGGGGGGGGGGGGGTGGGGGGGGGGGGGGGTGGGGGGGGGGGGGGGTGGGGGGGGGGGGGGGTGGGGGGGGGGGGGGGTGGGGGGGGGGGGGGGTGGGGGGGGGGGGGGGTGGGGGGGGGGGGGGGTGGGGGGGGGGGGGGGTGGGGGGGGGGGGGGGTGGGGGGGGGGGGGGGTGGGGGGGGGGGGGGGTGGGGGGGGGGGGGGGTGGGGGGGGGGGGGGGTGGGGGGGGGGGGGGGTGGGGGGGGGGGGGGGTGGGGGGGGGGGGGGGTGGGGGGGGGGGGGGGTGGGGGGGGGGGGGGGTGGGGGGGGGGGGGGGTGGGGGGGGGGGGGGGTGGGGGGGGGGGGGGGTGGGGGGGGGGGGGGGTGGGGGGGGGGGGGGGTGGGGGGGGGGGGGGGTGGGGGGGGGGGGGGGTGGGGGGGGGGGGGGGTGGGGGGGGGGGGGGGTGGGGGGGGGGGGGGGTGGGGGGGGGGGGGGGTGGGGGGGGGGGGGGGTGGGGGGGGGGGGGGGTGGGGGGGGGGGGGGGTGGGGGGGGGGGGGGGTGGGGGGGGGGGGGGGTGGGGGGGGGGGGGGGTGGGGGGGGGGGGGGGTGGGGGGGGGGGGGGGTGGGGGGGGGGGGGGGTGGGGGGGGGGGGGGGTGGGGGGGGGGGGGGGTGGGGGGGGGGGGGGGTGGGGGGGGGGGGGGGTGGGGGGGGGGGGGGGTGGGGGGGGGGGGGGGTGGGGGGGGGGGGGGGTGGGGGGGGGGGGGGGTGGGGGGGGGGGGGGGTGGGGGGGGGGGGGGGTGGGGGGGGGGGGGGGTGGGGGGGGGGGGGGGTGGGGGGGGGGGGGGGTGGGGGGGGGGGGGGGTGGGGGGGGGGGGGGGTGGGGGGGGGGGGGGGTGGGGGGGGGGGGGGGTGGGGGGGGGGGGGGGTGGGGGGGGGGGGGGGTGGGGGGGGGGGGGGGTGGGGGGGGGGGGGGGTGGGGGGGGGGGGGGGTGGGGGGGGGGGGGGGTGGGGGGGGGGGGGGGTGGGGGGGGGGGGGGGTGGGGGGGGGGGGGGGTGGGGGGGGGGGGGGGTGGGGGGGGGGGGGGGTGGGGGGGGGGGGGGGTGGGGGGGGGGGGGGGTGGGGGGGGGGGGGGGTGGGGGGGGGGGGGGGTGGGGGGGGGGGGGGGTGGGGGGGGGGGGGGGTGGGGGGGGGGGGGGGTGGGGGGGGGGGGGGGTGGGGGGGGGGGGGGGTGGGGGGGGGGGGGGGTGGGGGGGGGGGGGGGTGGGGGGGGGGGGGGGTGGGGGGGGGGGGGGGTGGGGGGGGGGGGGGGTGGGGGGGGGGGGGGGTGGGGGGGGGGGGGGGTGGGGGGGGGGGGGGGTGGGGGGGGGGGGGGGTGGGGGGGGGGGGGGGTGGGGGGGGGGGGGGGTGGGGGGGGGGGGGGGTGGGGGGGGGGGGGGGTGGGGGGGGGGGGGGGTGGGGGGGGGGGGGGGTGGGGGGGGGGGGGGGTGGGGGGGGGGGGGGGTGGGGGGGGGGGGGGGTGGGGGGGGGGGGGGGTGGGGGGGGGGGGGGGTGGGGGGGGGGGGGGGTGGGGGGGGGGGGGGGTGGGGGGGGGGGGGGGTGGGGGGGGGGGGGGGTGGGGGGGGGGGGGGGTGGGGGGGGGGGGGGGTGGGGGGGGGGGGGGGTGGGGGGGGGGGGGGGTGGGGGGGGGGGGGGGTGGGGGGGGGGGGGGGTGGGGGGGGGGGGGGGTGGGGGGGGGGGGGGGTGGGGGGGGGGGGGGGTGGGGGGGGGGGGGGGTGGGGGGGGGGGGGGGTGGGGGGGGGGGGGGGTGGGGGGGGGGGGGGGTGGGGGGGGGGGGGGGTGGGGGGGGGGGGGGGTGGGGGGGGGGGGGGGTGGGGGGGGGGGGGGGTGGGGGGGGGGGGGGGTGGGGGGGGGGGGGGGTGGGGGGGGGGGGGGGTGGGGGGGGGGGGGGGTGGGGGGGGGGGGGGGTGGGGGGGGGGGGGGGTGGGGGGGGGGGGGGGTGGGGGGGGGGGGGGGTGGGGGGGGGGGGGGGTGGGGGGGGGGGGGGGTGGGGGGGGGGGGGGGTGGGGGGGGGGGGGGGTGGGGGGGGGGGGGGGTGGGGGGGGGGGGGGGTGGGGGGGGGGGGGGGTGGGGGGGGGGGGGGGTGGGGGGGGGGGGGGGTGGGGGGGGGGGGGGGTGGGGGGGGGGGGGGGTGGGGGGGGGGGGGGGTGGGGGGGGGGGGGGGTGGGGGGGGGGGGGGGTGGGGGGGGGGGGGGGTGGGGGGGGGGGGGGGTGGGGGGGGGGGGGGGTGGGGGGGGGGGGGGGTGGGGGGGGGGGGGGGTGGGGGGGGGGGGGGGTGGGGGGGGGGGGGGGTGGGGGGGGGGGGGGGTGGGGGGGGGGGGGGGTGGGGGGGGGGGGGGGTGGGGGGGGGGGGGGGTGGGGGGGGGGGGGGGTGGGGGGGGGGGGGGGTGGGGGGGGGGGGGGGTGGGGGGGGGGGGGGGTGGGGGGGGGGGGGGGTGGGGGGGGGGGGGGGTGGGGGGGGGGGGGGGTGGGGGGGGGGGGGGGTGGGGGGGGGGGGGGGTGGGGGGGGGGGGGGGTGGGGGGGGGGGGGGGTGGGGGGGGGGGGGGGTGGGGGGGGGGGGGGGTGGGGGGGGGGGGGGGTGGGGGGGGGGGGGGGTGGGGGGGGGGGGGGGTGGGGGGGGGGGGGGGTGGGGGGGGGGGGGGGTGGGGGGGGGGGGGGGTGGGGGGGGGGGGGGGTGGGGGGGGGGGGGGGTGGGGGGGGGGGGGGGTGGGGGGGGGGGGGGGTGGGGGGGGGGGGGGGTGGGGGGGGGGGGGGGTGGGGGGGGGGGGGGGTGGGGGGGGGGGGGGGTGGGGGGGGGGGGGGGTGGGGGGGGGGGGGGGTGGGGGGGGGGGGGGGTGGGGGGGGGGGGGGGTGGGGGGGGGGGGGGGTGGGGGGGGGGGGGGGTGGGGGGGGGGGGGGGTGGGGGGGGGGGGGGGTGGGGGGGGGGGGGGGTGGGGGGGGGGGGGGGTGGGGGGGGGGGGGGGTGGGGGGGGGGGGGGGTGGGGGGGGGGGGGGGTGGGGGGGGGGGGGGGTGGGGGGGGGGGGGGGTGGGGGGGGGGGGGGGTGGGGGGGGGGGGGGGTGGGGGGGGGGGGGGGTGGGGGGGGGGGGGGGTGGGGGGGGGGGGGGGTGGGGGGGGGGGGGGGTGGGGGGGGGGGGGGGTGGGGGGGGGGGGGGGTGGGGGGGGGGGGGGGTGGGGGGGGGGGGGGGTGGGGGGGGGGGGGGGTGGGGGGGGGGGGGGGTGGGGGGGGGGGGGGGTGGGGGGGGGGGGGGGTGGGGGGGGGGGGGGGTGGGGGGGGGGGGGGGTGGGGGGGGGGGGGGGTGGGGGGGGGGGGGGGTGGGGGGGGGGGGGGGTGGGGGGGGGGGGGGGTGGGGGGGGGGGGGGGTGGGGGGGGGGGGGGGTGGGGGGGGGGGGGGGTGGGGGGGGGGGGGGGTGGGGGGGGGGGGGGGTGGGGGGGGGGGGGGGTGGGGGGGGGGGGGGGTGGGGGGGGGGGGGGGTGGGGGGGGGGGGGGGTGGGGGGGGGGGGGGGTGGGGGGGGGGGGGGGTGGGGGGGGGGGGGGGTGGGGGGGGGGGGGGGTGGGGGGGGGGGGGGGTGGGGGGGGGGGGGGGTGGGGGGGGGGGGGGGTGGGGGGGGGGGGGGGTGGGGGGGGGGGGGGGTGGGGGGGGGGGGGGGTGGGGGGGGGGGGGGGTGGGGGGGGGGGGGGGTGGGGGGGGGGGGGGGTGGGGGGGGGGGGGGGTGGGGGGGGGGGGGGGTGGGGGGGGGGGGGGGTGGGGGGGGGGGGGGGTGGGGGGGGGGGGGGGTGGGGGGGGGGGGGGGTGGGGGGGGGGGGGGGTGGGGGGGGGGGGGGGTGGGGGGGGGGGGGGGTGGGGGGGGGGGGGGGTGGGGGGGGGGGGGGGTGGGGGGGGGGGGGGGTGGGGGGGGGGGGGGGTGGGGGGGGGGGGGGGTGGGGGGGGGGGGGGGTGGGGGGGGGGGGGGGTGGGGGGGGGGGGGGGTGGGGGGGGGGGGGGGTGGGGGGGGGGGGGGGTGGGGGGGGGGGGGGGTGGGGGGGGGGGGGGGTGGGGGGGGGGGGGGGTGGGGGGGGGGGGGGGTGGGGGGGGGGGGGGGTGGGGGGGGGGGGGGGTGGGGGGGGGGGGGGGTGGGGGGGGGGGGGGGTGGGGGGGGGGGGGGGTGGGGGGGGGGGGGGGTGGGGGGGGGGGGGGGTGGGGGGGGGGGGGGGTGGGGGGGGGGGGGGGTGGGGGGGATACTTTTGTGGTCTAGCTCAAGCCCAGTGGCTCCATCCGTGCTGCTCTGGTGGGCCCCACGGCTGCAGGCCGGCTCCTGCATACCCCAGCCACCCTGCTGACAGGGAGGCCGGCTGCAGCTGCAGCACCTGCCTGAGCCATTCACCGCCGAGCCACGGGGCCCGCCAGCTGAAAGAGCAGCCCGGCGGGGCCAGGCTGAGGGGTGGCCCATGGCAGGCTCCCAGCTCAGCTGCTCTGGCCCACTGGGCGCCCCTTGGCTCGGCCCCGCCAGGCTGCTCTTTCAGCAGGGATCAGGTGTTGCCATTATTTCCCCTCAGTATGCCACTGGTGGGGTCTGTGGTAATGTGCCCCGCTGAAGTCTCTCCCCTCCCCAGGCTCCATCCCCAAATCTCCAGGATTTCCCCAGGGTTTGATTCCCCACTCTGCCGCTTGAGCTGTGGAGGCTTATCTGGTGAATCAGATTGGCTTGTGCGCTCCCACACATGCCAGTTGGGTGACCTTGGGCTAGTCACAGTTCTTCGGAGCGCTCTCAGCCCCACACACCTCACAGGGGGTCTGTTGTGAGGGGGGAAGGGAAAGGAGATCGTCAGCTCCTTTGAGTCTCCTTGCAGGAGAGAAAGGGGGCATATCAATCCAACTCTCCTTCATCTTCTTCCCCATCCTCCTCCTCATCCATCCTTGGCAGACAAAGGAGACAGGGAAGATGAAATGTTTGCTAGAGAATTTATTCATCTGAGCCGCACACAAACGAACACGAAAAGGCACGGGGCTAAGAAAAGTCGGTGGGGAAGACTTGGAGGGGGTTGCAGCATGTCTTGGTTTTCCCCACTGCTCAAGGAGTGTCATCCCAAAAGGCCAAAGTTTCTCTTGCATTGCCCATTCCTTCCTAGAGAGGATATTTGCAAAGGTAGCGCATCTCTTGGGAACAAGGAGCGTCATTCATTTTCTTGTATCCTACAAAGCAACAACAAAAAAAGTCACTACTTCCCGTGTCCCCTGTGCCTTTGCCCTCCAGAGAGAGAGAAATAACTTGCTTCAGCTCACGTTGCCAACTCTGGGTTCAGAGATGCCTCAGGACGGGGAGCTGAGGATGAACATAAGAACATAAGAACAAGCCAGCTGGATCAGACCAGAGTCCATCTAGTCCAGCTCTCTGCTACTCGCAGTGGCCCACCAGGTGCCTTTGGGAGCTCACATGTAGGATGTGAACGCAATGGCCTTCTGCGGCTGTTGCTCCCAATCACCTGGTCTGTTAAGGCATTTGCAATCTCAGATCAAGGAGGATCAAGATTGGTAGCCATAAATCGACTTCTCCATCAATCTGTCCAAGCCCCTTTTAAAGCTATCCAGGTGAGTGGCCACCACCACCTCCTGTGGCAGCATATTCCAAACACCAATCACACCTTGCGTGAAGAAGTGTTTCCTTTTATTAGTCCTAATTCTTCCCCCCAGCATTTTCAATGGATGCCCCCTGGTTCTAGTATTGTGAGAAAGAGAGAAAAATTCCTCTCTGTCCACATTTTCTACCCCATGCATAATTTTATAGACTTCAATCATATCCCCCCTCAGCCGCCTCCTCTCCAAACTAAAGAGTCCCAAACGCTGCAGCCTCTCCTCATAGGGAAGGTGCTCCAGTCCCTCAATCATCCTTGTTGCCCTTCTCTGCACTTTTTCTATGGGCAGAGTTTGGGGAGGGGAGGGACCTTAGGACAGCATAATGCTTCAGATACCAGCTTTCAAAACAGCTGTTTCCTCTATTTTATTTATTTATTTATTTATTTATTTATTTATTTATTTATTTATTTATTTATTTATTTATTTATTTATTTATTTCGACTTTTATACCACCCTATCCCCAGGGGGCTCCAGGCGGTGCACAACAAAATCAATACAAACAAGTTAAGGGCAAACCGTACAATTAAAACAACAACAGCCCATAAAACTTCAACATCAAAACAGACTACATTTTCATTAAAACAGCGGTTATATCATAATAAAAGGCAGTCGGTGAATCCTGTCCTTTAAAACCCTCCCCTAGGGAGCAACCGGACTCCTCCATAGGAGGATGATCTTGATGTAATCGAGCAGGGGCGCCATGCTCAGCCTTCAAAACCCCAGGAGGGGCCACCGTCATGAGTTGGCTGTGATTTGACAGCACTTCACACTTGTCAAGGCTATGGGACCTGATCTCTGTCTATGGGAAATCAGTTGTAATTACAGGAGCTGTCCAGACCCTATTGGTGGGGGCCATGGGGCCCACGGACCCCATGTTGGGGAATGCATGATCTAGCTGATGGGTAGATTTTGACCCCATGTTTGGACCAATCGGTTTCTGCACCCTCTCACGGGGTGTTGCGACGGTTGCCAGCTCCGGGTTGGGAAACACCTGGAGATTGGGGGGGGGTAAAGCTTGAGGAGGGCGGGGCTTGTGAGAAGAGGGACTTCAATGGGGTATAATGCCATAGGGCAGGGGTGTCCAACTCTGGCGCTCCAGATGTTCACGGACTTCAATTCCCATCCACCCGGGCTGGCATGGCGAATTGGAGATCAGTTTTAATTAGCAGGAGGTCTCCAGTTACCACCTGGAGGTTGGCACCCTAGGTGTTGCCCTATCAGAATCCCAGACTAGGGGCGTTCGCCCTCCACACTGGCTTTGACAGGCAGAAAAAAAAGCTTTCCTCTCTGCCCTAATCCTGCCAGTAAGGTGAGAGGTAAAACCACCTGGGAGGGCCCATCCCTGGGGTACCTGCCACACCTTTCATTTCCCCAGATTCTCCGGCCTCCTCCTTACCTCTATGGCCAGACAGATGAGCACAGAATTCATCACCGCTTATATTGTTTGGCTCCCCGGTATCCCAAGGAAAGAAGAAAGGGGTGGCCATATCGATCCATCCCCAATTTCCTGTCTGTAGAGACAAAGAACAGGGAGGATTTAATGTATTCAGCCATTGCAAAAGGAGGAAGAAGAAGAAGAAGAAGAAGAATAGGTCTGATCCAGCTGGCTTGTTCTTATGTTCTTATGTTCTTAAGAAGAAGAAGAAGAAGAAGAAGAGGAGTTTGGATTTACACCCCCCCTTTCTCTCCTGTAAGGAGATGCAAAGGGGCTTACAATCTCCTTGCCCTTCTCCCCCCCCTCCAACCCCACAACAAACACCCTGTGAGGTGGGTGGGACTGAGAGAAGTCTGAAGAACTGTGACTAGCCAAAGGTCGCCCCGCTGGCATGTGTTGGAGTGCACAAGCTAATCTGGTTCACCAGATAAGCCTCCACAGCTGAAGTGGCAGAGCAGGGAATCAAACCTGGTTCCTCCAGATTAGAGTGCACCTGCACTCTAAAACGGCATGCACCTCCCTGTGAAGGTGCGCCCCCCCCATTCACACGTGAACCACCTAGGGTGAGAATTGGTTCAAGTAACCTGCCTCTCACCCAGATTTTTTGGCCCGTGCGGAAAGGGCCTGAGATTCTCTTATGTGATTATAGCACTTAACTACTGGTCTGCTGATAACACCCTGCACTTCTTACACACTTCTGCTTTCATTAAATCACTATGCACATGCAATAATTTGTTTCGTTGAGTTTAGCAGCACGGGCACAGCACAGTTCTGTTGGGTTGGGACTTTTCACTGTGCCCACGTTCCCTGCACCCTTTTGTGTGTGTGGTTTTGCAACCCTCCTGTGTCACAGGAATAAAGCTCAGATGCTTAAGAACATAAGAACATAAGAACAAGCCAGCTGGATCAGACCAGAGTCCATCTAGTCCAGCTCTCTGCTACTCACAGTGGCCCACCAGGTGCCTATGGGAGCTCACATGCAGGATGTGAAAGCAATGGCCTTCTGCGGCTGTTGCTCCTGAGCACCTGGACTGTTAAGGCATTTGCAATCTCAGATGAAAGAGGATCAAGATTGGTAGCCATAGATCGACTTCTCCTCCATAAATCTGTCCAAGCCCCTTTGAAAGCTATCCAGGTGAGTGGCCATCACCCCCTCCTGTGGCAGCATATTCCAAACACCAATCACACGTTGTGTGAAGAAGTGTTTCCTTGTATTAGTCCTAATTCTTCCCCCCAGCATTTTCAATGAATGCCCCCTGGTTCGAGTATTGTGAGAAAGAGAGAAAAATGTCTCCCTGTCAACATTTTCTACCCCATGCATAATTTTGTAGACTTCAATCCTATCCCCCCTCAGACGTCTCCTCTCCAAACTAAAGAGTCCCAAACGCTGCAGCCTCTCCTCATAAGGAAGGTGCTCCAGTCCCTCAATCATCCTCGTTGCCCTTCTCTGCACTTTTTCTATCTCTTCAATGTCCTTTTTGAGATGTGGCGACCAGAACTGAACACAGTACACAGTACTTACTTTTCTAGAGTCATAGAGACCAATCCAGACAGAGTCACCATCCATGTCCCTGGAGGAGAGGTATCGGACTACCTTATTCAGCTCTTTCTCATTGTGGAATGAGGCAAGGTGAGCATTACCTTTTCGGTCCTGGCAGTCCACCTGAGTGAGCCCAAAAGAAAGAAGAGAAAGAAGAAGAGTTTTTTCTCTGAAGCAAGTACTGGCAACTCAAACCGAAGACTGCACTGTGAACCATATTATTCTGGCCTGTTTCCTTTTCGCTGGAAGAATTAGCCAGTAACAAATCTGCGAGGCAAGAGGTGGACAAGGAGATCTGCATCAATTTATACAGAGGTCACCCCCTCCCGAAAGAAATCCACCAAAACCCCAGAACTGAAGGAGAAGGGCTACAATTTTATTGAGGGATTAAAAAATAATAAAAATACACATGCACGTTAAAAATACGTACCACAGAGTTTTGAGAAGTCTAGGACCTAAAGGGGCATGATCGATAGGAGAGGCCATTGAGAGAAGGGTGATAGTTACCGACCTAGAAGAGGTCCAAGAGAATGTTAGACAGGTCCGTGGGCAATTTGCCATGGATCTTGCGGGTCTAATTGTAGGCAAAATTGGCTCTCTGGTTATGACAAGGGGGGCAATCTTCCTGGAACAAAGCCAAGTTCTGTTCCCAGGCACAGACAATTCTGTGGGGGAAGGCTTGATTGGATTAAGACCTGGGAGTGGCCAAGTCTTGACGGGTTTGAGGCTGTGCTATTGAGAAAACTCAGCAATGAAGGAATAAGAGGGGAAGTCCTCCTATGGATTAAAAACTGGTTGAGAAACAGGAAGCAAAGAGTGGGTGTAAATGGGAAATTCTCACAATGGAGAGATGTAAGGAGTGGTGTCCCCCAAGGATCCGTTTTGGGACCAGTGCTCTTTAACCTATTCATAAATGACCTGGAAGTAGGGGTGGGTAGCGTGGTGGCCAAGTTTGCAGATGATACCAAATTATGTAGGGTGGTGAGAACCACAAAGGATTGCGAAGAGCTCCAAGCGGACCTTGATAAATTAGGTGAGTGGGCTAAGAAATGGCAAATGCAGTTCAATGTAGCAAAATGTAAAGTGATGCACATAGGGGCAAAAAAATCCAAACTTCACATACACGCTACAGGGGTCAGTGCTATCAGTCACAGACCAGGAAAGGGATTTGGGCGTCTTAGTTGATAGTTCCATGGGATTGTCAACTCAATGCCCAAGTCTTGACGGGTTTGGGGCTGTGCTGATGGAATTAAGACCAGGGGCATTCCAAATCTGGGTGAGCTTGGAATATTGAAACAGCAACTGTGGACAGTTGACGGCCCTTAATAGCTGGACAAGAGCTTTAAGATTACCGTAAATTAACATTTGGGAGAAAATGGTGCAGGGTAATCCAGCCAGTTTGCTGGTGAAACACGGGTGTAGGCAATTGCAAGTTCTTTTTTTTGTTTTGTTTTGAGGGGAATTTTTGCTAAGCCGTGACAACACCAATATGCGCTGTTGCAGCTCCTCTAATCGTGTTGCTGTAGCTGTGCAGACATCCCCCTCAAAACAAAACCAAAAAAGGAAAAAACAAGATATGCACAGGATCACTAAACTAAACAAACTTTTTTTCATTTATTTGTGATAGTGAACTAACAAACAGATGAGAACATAAGAAAGAACATAAGAACAAGCCAGCTGGGTCAGACCAGAGTCCATCTAGTCCAGCTCTCTGCTACTCGCAGTGGCCCACCAGGTGCCTTTGGGAGCTCACAGGCAGGATGCGAAAGCAATGGCCTTCTGCTGCTGCTGCTCCTGAGCACCTGGTCTGCTAAGAGCCCCTCGGGGATTGGGCGGTCTATAAATTCAAATAATAAAATTAATAAATATATAAATCTGAGATCAAGGAGGATCAAGATTGGGAGCCATAGATCGACTTCTCCTCCATAAATCTGTCCAAGCCCCTTTTAAAGCTATCCAGGTGAGTGGCCATCACCACCTCCTGTGGCAGCATATTCCAAACACCAATCACACGTTGCGTGAAGAAGTGTTTCCTTTTTATTAGTCCTAATTCTTCCCCCCAACATTTTCAATGGATGTCCCCTGGTTCTAGTATTGTGAGAAAGAGAGAAAAATGTCTCTCTGTCAACATTTTCTACCCCATGCATAATTTTGTAGACTTCAATCATATCCCCCCTCAGACGTCTCCTCTCCAAACTAAAGAGCCCCAAACGCTGCAGCCTCTCCTCATAAGGAAGGTGCTCCAATCCTTCAATCATCCTAGTTGCCCTTCTCTGCACTTTTTCTATCTCTTCGATATAAAATGATGCATGGGGTAGAAAATGTGGACAGAGAGACATTTTTCTCTCTTTCTCACAATACTAGAACCAGGGGGCATCCATTGAAAATGCTGGGGGGAAGAATTAGGACTAATAAAAGGAAACACTTCTTCACACAACGTGTGATTGGTGTTTGGAATATGCTGCCACAGGAGGGGGTGATGGCCACTAACCTGGATAGCTTTAAAAAGGGCTTGGACAGATTGATGGAGAAGAAGTCGATCTATGGCTACCAATCTTGATCCTTCTTGATCTCAGATTGCAAATGCCTTAGCAGACCAGGTGCTCAGGAGCAGCAGCAGCAGAAGGCCATTGCTTTCACCTCTTGCATGTGAGCTCCCAAAGGCACCTGGTGGGCCACTGCGAGTAGCAGAGTGCTGGACTAGATGGACTCTGGTCTGATCCAGCAGGCTAGTTCTTATGTTTTTATGTTCTTACGTGCGAAAGTGCTTCAGGAGGAATGTTTCCTTTCCAAAAGTACAGCAGGGAGATTTTTGAAAATAAGAAATAGAATTTAGAAAATAGGGGGGGAAAAGAAAATACCAGAAGTCCTTTTCTTCCACCGATGACTGATAACTTTTTGTTTGTGGGCAGTTCATGTTCAGTCACCGAAAGTTCACTGGGTTCTCTGTAGGATTGCCACCTTCACGAGAATTTGCACTTGGCAACAGTTTGGCAGGGCAGCAAACAAAAAGAACCGATGTGGGTAAATTGAGTGCAAACCAATGCAATATTGTAGTCGTGACTATCTAAAATCCAAATTTTTTCAGTGGGGTTTGGTGGCAGTAAAAAATGCCATCAAGTCATAGCTCACCAATGATGACCCTGAAGGATTTTCAAGGCAAGGGACGTTCTGAAATCGTTTGCCATTGCCTGCCTCCGTGTAGTGACTCTGGATTTCCTTGGTGGTCTCTCATCCCAGTACTAATCGGGGTTGATTACAATACAACAACCTTTACTAGGCATATTAAAATAGGCTCCAGAGCATTACAGACATTTCTGAAGTACAAATCAAAAGTACATTCAAAACACAGACAGATAAACTGTATCTAGCATTGGACGTTACATAGAAAATTCTGTCACTTGTAAAAGAAATTATGCTACTTTTTCCAAGAGCACGGCCTCGGTGTTATTTAACAAAAGCTCCACAACAGAGTTGTCAGAGTCTCTTTCAGATTTGTCTAAGACCACCAGGAGAGAGAAATTCCCACACCCACATATCTCGGACAGTCAAGTATAATGTGAGCAAGAGTCTCCACTTTGGTTTTTTACAGTGTGGACAGACCCGATCCTGGAGAGGGATAGATAGGTGGTAGCTAATCTCCAGGGCCTATCGTGATGGAAAAGTATTGCATCTGGCCCTTGTAATAATCCATCTCTGTTGGGGTTCAGTTAATAGTTCAAGATATTTGGCTATGTGCCCCTGTTCTGGCACTATTCCGACAGAAAGGGGTGAGCACGATTTATTTGCTTGCCCCAACAAGATATGGTATTCCTGTTCTAGAAGTCTGCTTTTTAAGGTTTGCAAAATCTCTCTGGGTGACAGCATACAGAGATCTTCAAGTATTAAACCTAGAGAGTAGATTTTTGATTTAAGAAGTTGACACCATTCGGAGGCAAATAGGTCTGGGTGCACAATATATGTCAAACTGCGCTCATCAGAGTTAAAACATAGTTTGATCCAATACTTCAATGCATTCAGCCATGCTCTTGTTTCAAGTAGGTTCTGACCAGTTTCTAAGCAATCGGGGTTGATTCTGCTTAGCTTCTGAGAGTTGAGGCAATTGGGCTACCCTGGGCCATCCAAGATGGGGTTCAGTAGCAATTGGGCATGCATGGCCATTTCTCTGAGTCAGAACCAAAGGGTGTGGAAATACTCCAAAAAGCAAGTTTCTACCTCTGCATGTGACCAGGTCATATATTCGTCAAATACTCTGTAGCAGTATTTCTTGTAGAATATCCAGTTCCTCATGCATAGATTATGACACCGACCTGTAACGAAATTTGCTTAGTTTTAGTGCCGGTGTCCACACCTCACCCAAATGTAAACCATCACAGTACAGAAAATAAACAAGAAAGAAAAAATTCTGTGTGAAGGGGCAATGTTAATTATTCTACTGCCTTAGCAGTATTAAGCCCTTTCTTTTATTGGGACTAATAAAAGGAAACATTTTTTCACGCAACGTGTGATTGGTGTTTGGAATATGCTGCCACAGGAGGTGGTGGTGGCCACTAACCTGGATAGCTTTAAAAGGGGCTTGGACAGATTTATGGAGGAGAAGTCGATTTATGGCTACCAATCTTGATCCTCTTTGACCTGAGATTGCAAATGCCTTAGCAGACCAGGTGCTCGGGAGCAGCAGCAGCAGCAGCAGCAGCAGCAGCAGCAGCAACAGCAGAAGGCCATTGCTTTCACCTCCTGCACGTGAGCTCCCAAAGGCACCTGGTGGGCCACTGCGAGTAGCAGAGAGCTGGACTAGATGGACTCTGGTCTGATCCAGCTGGCTTGTTCTTATGTTCTTATGTTCTTATGTTCTATACAACCAAAATAAAATGTTTTGAGGACCGTCAGGGCTGTTCAACAGTGGAATGCATGGCCTCGGAGAATTGTGGCGTTTCCTTCTTTGGAGGTTTTTAAACAGACGCTGGATGAACATATGTCGGGAGTGCTTGATTGTGTGTTCCTGCACGGCAGGGGGTTGGACTTGATGGCCCATGGGGGTATCTCCCCACTCTATGATTCTATGTTGCCTTGTTGTTCAAAGAGGAACATCAGGACTGTGCAAGAAAAGAAGCTTTCTACCATTTCCTAAGATGCACTCAGGAAAGAAAACATGATGGATTTGTTTGGAATATGCTGCCACAGGAGGTGGTGATGGCCACTAACCTGGATAGCTGAAAAAGGGGGCTTGGACAGATTTATGGAGGAGAAGTCGATCTATGGCTACCAATCTTGATCCTCCTTGATCTGAGACTGCAAATGCCTTAGCAGACCAGGTGCTCAGGAGCAGCAGCAGCAGAAGTGTTGGCAAGGTTCAGATTAGAATTATTGTTATTATGAATATAATAGAGCTGCCTCTCTATCTAGAGTTTCCGTTACAGCCACCTAGGCCAAGGGCAAGGGAACTCTTCTCCCCTCAAGCCAGAGGGAAGAAAGAGAGGCAAAGGTTCCCAATCACAGACAAAAGTCTTACTCAGAATAAAAGCAGAGTTTATTTCTAAGCCAGCACAGATCCCACCTAAAATGAGAGCTGCCCCGAACTGGTGAAAGGTCCAGGGTTTTAAAGGGTCTCTTTAGGGTACATCAAAGCAGAGTCACATACATTGCAAAAGATTTAGGGTTGCAACAAATTATCCCACGTCAAACATTTGGTGCAAGTTCCCAAGCAGTGCATCTCTAACCCAAGTGAATGTGAGAACAGTTATCTATTGCATCCTGGCTTCTCCGGCTATCACCGTGTTTATGGTACTTCTTGTAACAACAGTAAGGTCATCAAGTTCCTGAGAGGCCAGGAAAACGAGGACGGGGTGTTTAGACATTCAGGTTGTTTATGGCTATCTCTGCATAGCGGAAAGGGTTATCTTCCAATATCTAACAGTAAATTAGCCCTATGGGATGGGGGGGCTCCTTGTCTGGGTAATTAACTAAGGAATGTAGTTAGCCTAACCTAAGAGCAGAGGGAGAGATCTATATAAGTAATGCTACTATATTGATATCCTTATATTGTATTTCTTTAAAGCATAATTTCCAGTTCTTCAGCGTCGCTCACAGAAGGCCATTGCTTTCGCATCCTGCACGTGAGCTCCCAAAGGCACCTGGTGGGCCACTGCGAGTAGCAGAGTGCTGGACTAGATGGACTCTGATCCAGCAGGCTCTTTCTTATGTTCTTATGAACAATGACCTACAGAGAAGGGACAGTGGAGAAGTGCAGAAATTTCTTGCACAGCAAGTTTAGTGCCTCCCAATGCAGTTTAACTTTCCCTCCAAGGAAGGTATGTCATGCATTTGCACACATGGGGCAAAGAAGGCAGAAACCTCATGCAGTATAATTCTCCATCTTGCCTGTGGTGATGCCAGCCATTGAGAATTGAGCTTAGTCCTATCTGCAAGAAGAAGAAGAAGAAGAAGAAGAAGAAGAAGAAGAAGAGGAGGAGGAGGAGAAGAGGAAGAAGAGGAAGAAGAAGAAGAAGAGTTTTGGATTGATATCCCCCCTTTCTCTCCTGCAGGAGACTCAAAGGGGCTTACAATCTCCTTGCCCTTCCCCCCTCACAACAAACACCCTGTGAGGTAGGTGGGGCTGACACAGCTCCGAGAAGCTGTGACTAGCCCAAGGCCACCCAGCTGGCGTGTGTGGGAGTGCACAGGCTAATCTGAATTCCCCAGATCAGCCTCCACAGCTCAGGCGGCAGAGCTGGGAATCAAACCCGGTTCCTCCAGATTAGATACACGAGCTCTTAACCTCCTACGCCACTGCTGCTCTTCCATGACCCATTTCTATGGCCATGTCCCGGGCTGTGTTTCCTTGGTCACACTCGGGTGTGGAAGGATGGCAGCGACTGGTTTTTCTATGTGAAGATTTCGCCAAATTAATCAGCACAGGGAAGATCACCCTGACCTCTTGCGTGAGAGGTGAAAGTTGAATACCCTTATTGCAAGCAATTCGGCGTCCGTGGCGCTCTTTCGCCACTTCTGAGGAGTCCAGTGAAGATTCACACCTCAGGAACAGACTAACCAAAAGGAGGCCGAAGTGGGAGACCCTCAATGTTGACCCCATTGGACCCTGAAGAAAGAGAACAACAAGAACATCAGGAAGGAGAGAGGGTAGGTAGGCCTGCGGCATAAATACCGCCCGTGAAAGGGACTTCTGATTCCATGGGCCTTTCCCCACTTACCTTCTGCTGCGTGCTACTCTCCCCAAATAGCGCGGGGTCCCGCGGCACTCCCCCAAAGCTGCTGCTTTCGCGCCCCCTCCGCGCGCGTCATTCCTGGCGCTCTTCAAAACGGCGCCTTTTGATGACCCCGCGCAGAGCGCGGGGTCGTGGGGAAGCCCGGGCGCGCGCCAGAAATGACGCGCGCTGAGAGTAGCGCGCAGCAAAGGGGAAATGACCAATGTGGGGGGACGGCCCATGTCAGATGCGTCTCTGCAGCCAACCAAGAGGTCCGGACTTTTGACATCTTTCATATAGGACAACCCATAATCAATTAATCATATAAAGCAGTGATTCACAAAGTTGGTGCAATGGGATCCACTTCTAAATGTACCATACTTCTCTGCACCTGTTTGCACTTGAACTACATTCTATTTCCCCCCTTCCCGACATAAGCCGCAAGGCTCTCCCGTCACTGGATACTGAACAAATTTCTTTTTGCAGTTTGCAAGTTTATTATTTCTAAAGGGGAAAATGAAAGGGCCTCGCCAGTCACTTAGACATTAAAAATACGGCCAAATCTGACGGTACTGATAAAGGGATTGTTGTTACTCGGTGAAAAATCCCCTACTTGCTTTGCTAATCTGCTTCTTCAAGAGAATCTGCAATACGATATGTGCAACAGCGCCCACTCCCTGAGGAAAGACAGCGGCCCCAAAAAGGGGAGTGAAGCCTGTTGCTGAGGGTGGATATTTGGGTAGCTGACTTTGTTGGCCTAAGGCACTCCCCTCAACTCACACACACACACACACAGGCCTTTAAACAGAAATCCTGTCAGGGAAACTTAAACGATAGTTATAAAGCTGCCACCAGAAACTGAACCAAATGGAATGTATAGAGAGGCTCTTGAATGTTTAAACACAAAAACAGGATTTTTATTTTAACAGACTTCTCTTCTCAGGATGATGGTTCAGAGAGGCACATAAGTTTTACTTTAGGCAGGTACTTCTTAATGGTTGCAGTTTGTTTGGCTGTTTCAGTTACAAGCCGTCTTGTTCCCCCCCCCCCACCAGACCTCTAGTCTCTTTTGGAAACAAGGCTGTCTCCCCTCAGTCTGAAATATTTGAGAATACAGGCCCCCTTGGCCTTATCCCCCTTTGGGTCTAAGGGCTCTCTTTGCCCTTAGACACTATCTCCTTTGACTGACTCTGAGGAAACCACAGGGATCTCTTCGAGTCACACCAACTTTCAGTCTGCTTTCCAGACTCTCAATTCCCCATCCCCTGACAGGGTTCTTCCTGCTTTTATAGCACCCGATCTGTGGCTGCCAGCTATGCCACTACAGTCCAGCCAATCAGGTTGCGATCTGGCTGTTACTGTGGTGCTCTGGCTAACTGCACCTTTGCAAATCAACCCCATAAGAGCCTGATCCGTCACAATATGCATACACAATATTGAGTAATGATATAACAATAGTTATAACTATAATCATGCAACAATTTTATTATATTTTGTTTAGTTAAAATTATGTAAATAAATTAAGGGAAGGAGCCGCGTGGCGTAGTGGTTAAGTTCTTGCACTGCCACTCACACGGTCAGGAGTTCGAGCCCCCTGAGGGTCAGATATCCTGGCAGCTGGCTCATGGTCAACTCAGCCATCCATTCGTTTCTTGGTCGGTAAATGAGTACCTAGCTCATAGCTAGGGGTAAAGAATAGCCGGGGAAAGCAATGGCAAACTACCCCACAAAAATGGCTTGCCTATGAAATCACTGCTTGCAGTGGTACCCCAGGGTCGGACACGACTGAAGGGGAAACTTTACCTTTAAAGGGGGGTAGGAGGCTGAAGACATTTTACAAATGTTTTCAATGATTTGCGGTGGAAGAGCCAGAGTCTGAGATCTCACAAGACTGGCAAAGGAGGGTTTTTCCCCCCAGCTTGTTTGTAACCAGGTGTGATATTCCAGGATGGGAGGCTCAGGGGCGTAATGCCCATTGGGCAAAGTAGGCAGTTGCCCAGGGCGCCCCCTTGTGGCGGGCGCCAAAAATGCAAGGGAGCAAAAATGTAAAAATGCAAATGTTGAAAAATACTAGAGTCAAGACAGTGACTAATCAGCTCCACCTAGGCTTATGGGATGACTATGAACCAAAGAAACAAAGAGGCCAGGGATACTTCCTATTCCAGATGCTCCCACCTATTGACCTTACTATCTTCATTGTTACTCCCATGCTATAGACTTCATTGTTACTCATACTTCTATTCAGATGCCCGCACCTATTGACCTGGCTGTCTTCTTTGTTACTCACAGACAATGTTTCTTCACCCACCCTGGACACTCCAACAGGTATATATACTCCACTTGCTTTCCTAACATCAGATCCCCTGAAGATGCCAGCCACAGATGCAGGCGAAACGTCAGGAGAGAATGCTGCTAGAACACGGCCAGACAGCCCGGAAACCACACAGCACCCAAATTATATTATATGTAACTGCTGCTGGAATTTTAATGCTTAAGTTATATTGTTGAGTTGCTGTTAATAACAGCCCTGTTGTTGAGCCGCCTCGAGCCCTCCGGGGAAGAGGCGGCTTATAAATCTAAAATATAAATAAATAAAATAAATAAATAAATGCAAGGGTCGTTTGTGTGGGGTTTTTTGGGTATTTTAGTGTGTTTTCCGTTTTTGGCCTGCAGGGGGCGCAATTTTTAGGCTAGCAGCACCAAAATTTCAGGGATGTTTCAGGAGACGCTCCTGATGCTATAACCCAGGTATGGTGAGGTTTGGTTTGGGGAGTCCAAAGCTATGGACTCCCAAAGGGGCTGCCCCCATCACCCATTGTTTCCAAAAGCTACACTTTTGAGGGTCGATAACTTTGGACCCCCTGAACAAAATTTCACCAAACCTGGGAGGTATCATCAGTAGAGGCTCTTACTGACACTGCCTAGGTTTTTTGAAGTTTGGTGCAGGGGGTCCAAAGCTATGGACTCCCAAAGGGGGTGCCCCCATCACCCATTGTTTCCAATGGGAGCTAACAGAAGATGGGGCTACACCTTTGAGGGTCCATAACTTTGGACCCCCCTGAACCAAACTTCACCAAACCTGGGTGGTATCGTTAGGAGAGTCTCCTAAAGATACCCTGAAAGTTTTGGTACTGCTAGCTTAACAATTGCACCCCTGACAGCAGGCACCCACCAAATTTCCCCAGATTTTCCTTTTAAATCCCCCCCTCTTTGACATGGGTTTAAAGGGAGAATCTGAGGTCCCCAGTTTAAACATTGAAAGTGATGCTGTTTCAGGGTGGGGGAGAATCAACCCCAAAATAGCATCACTTTCAATGTTGTTTAAACTGGGAACCCCGGATTCTCCTTTTAAGGTGGATTTAAAAGGAGAATCTGGGCTCCCTAGTTTAAACACCATTGAAAATGATGCTGTTTGGGGGTGGATTCCAGCATCACTTGTTTAAACTAGGGAACCCAGATTCTCCTTTTAAATCCACTTTAAAGGTTGAATCTGGGGTTCCCAGTTTAAACAACATTTTTAAGTGATGCCGTTCCCCCCAATTGGGGGGATTGGATACAACACCCTAAAATGTTTTCAACGCAGTAATAAAACATTTTGAAAGCATTTTGAAAATGTTTTCCAAAAAATATTTCTGCTGTGTGGCATAGCCTATTGCTGTGTTGAGATTTGTGAGTTGGGGCATGTTCTATAATGTGATGGTGACTTTGAAACGACCTGGTGTAAAAAATCATTGCTTGGTCACAGTGGGGGAGGGCAGCTGCCCATAGGGGGGGGGTGCCAAACTCCAGTTTGCCTAGATACGCCACTGGGCCGGAGGGGGTGCACGTTGCACCGGGCATGCGCCTGGGGGGGCATCAAAGTCAGGTTTTGCCCAGGGCTCCAGTTTGCCGAGTTACGGCACCGGGAAGGCTCCACTGTCTGTCCCATTAGCTCCAGCATCATCCCCCACCAGACTCGGCCTCTGGCTGCTCTCAGCACGGCCCAATGCCATAGAGCCTTCCCGCCAAAGCCAGCGTGGCGTAGTGGTTAAGAACAGGTGCACTCTAATCTGGATAACCGGGGTTGATTTCCCGCTCTGCCACTTGAGCTCTGGAGGCTTATCTGGGGAACCAGACTAACTTATGCTTTCCAACACGTGCCAGCTGGGTGACCTTAGGCTAGTCACTGTTCTTCGGAGCTCTCTCAGCCCCACCCACCTCACAGGGTGTTTGCTGTAAGAGGGGAGATTGTAAGCCCCTGTGCATCTCCTTACAGGAGAGAAACGTGGGATATAAATCCAACTCTTCTTCTTCATCGTCATCATTTGGTTCAGGGGGAAGTAATCTCTGCACACTTGAATAAGGACATCTGATCCTGGAGAGAAGAGATCCGCATCATGACTTATACCATTTTGACCTCCTTTTTAGTAATATGGATTCTCTCCACAACCGAAGCCCTCCTTCATGAAGAGAAGCTCAGAAGAAGAGTCCACTTGGCATTCAGACCGTCCAAGTTGCAGTCCCAGCATCTCAACAAACACCCTAGTGAGGTGGAGTTGAAGGAGCTGAAGAAGCTTCCAAACTGTGACTAGATCACCAGCTGGCGTGGAGATAGCTAGGAGCTAATCTGAATCCCCAGATAAAGCCTCCACAGCTCAAGGCATGACAGGCGAGAAGGTCAAGTATTCCTCAATTAGATACAACTACGAGCTGTTGGAACCGGTCCTACACCACTGCTGCTCCCTCAATATCCCTGGGGAGGAGTTGGAAAGCCAAAGATATGTTCTTGCTGGGGTAATCTTAAACTATTTATATGACATTAAAGGTATTCGAAATCGAATCAAATCGAAGAAGAAGAAGAAGAAGAAGAAGAAGAAGAGGAGGAGGAGGAGTTTGGATTTATACCCCCCCCTTTCTCTCCTGCAGGAGACTCAAAGGGGCTGACAATCCTCCTTGCCCTTCCCACCTTCACAACAAACACCCTGTGAGGTAGGTGGGGCTGAGAGAGCTCCGAGAAGCTGTGACTAGCCCAAGGTCACCCACCCAGCTGGCGTGTGTGGGAGTGCCCAGGCTAATCTGAATCCCCCAGATAAGCCTCCACAGCTCAGGCGGCAGAGCGGGGAATCAAACCCGGTTCCTCCAGATTAGATACACGAGCTCTTAACCTCCTACGCCCCGGCTGCTCCTTTGTTTGTGATGCCGGAGAGCGGCCGCTGCCTGTCCGAGTAGGCAATGCTGATTTTGGGAGACCAAAGGTCTCATTCCATATGCAACACCTTCACGCATTCATGCATGCCCTCAGTAGCCTAGCTAACAAGATGCTCGCCTCCAAATAGCAACATATCTGTCCTGTAATTCCTCCCCCCCCCCACACAGTTTCTTTGCTGCCTCCAAAATGGACACCTATCTTCACTCTCCGAGCATCTTGTCCCTCCCTCTTCATCCAAGGAGCTCCGGTTCCCGCCAACTTGTGCCGTCCTCTCCTTTCCTGCCTTTCCTCGCTGAGGTTGCCCTTTGAACCCTTGGCCCCCTCTGAAAGGGGGATGCCCCAAACTCACCCAAACGCGAATCTTACCGATGCTGCACCGAGAGTCGTTTCTGTTGTTCCTTCTTCAGATCTGCTCCCACAGTCCTGAGATCTATAATGAACGGTGTGTGATGGATGAATGAATATATTACCCGGTGACTGCCTGTTACCCACAGGTAGCGCACACAGATGGTTTTTTGCGCTAAAGCTACTGGAGGGTGGCCACATGCATGTCCTCCCAGAAGTGGTGCGACCGCACTGGGAGTCCTGTGTTCAGTTCTGGTCGCCACATCTCAAAAAGGATATCGAAGAGATAGAAAAAGTGCAGAGAAGGGCAACGAGGATGATTGAGGGACTGGAGCACCTTCCTCATGAGGAGAGGCTGCAGCGTTTGGGACTCTTTAGTTTGGAGAGGAGGCATCTGAGGGGGGATATGATTGAAGTCTATACAATTATGCATGGGGTAGAAAATGTTGACAGAGAGACATTTTTCTCTCTTTCTCACAATACTAGAACCAGGGGGCATTCATTAAGAACATAAGAACATAAGAACTAGCCTGCTGGATCAGACCGGAGTCCATCTAGTCCAGCATTCTGCTACTCGCAATGGCCCACCAGGTGCCTTTGGGAGCTCACATGCAGGATGTGAAAGCAATGGTCTTCTGCTGCTGCTGCTCCTGAGCACCTGGTCTGCTAAGGCATTTACAATCTGAGATCAAGGAGGATCAAGATTGGTAGCCATAGATTGACTTCTCCTCCATAAATCTGTCCAAGCCCTTTTTAAAGCTATCCAGGTTAGTGGCCATCACCACCTCCTGCGGCAGCATATTCCAAACACCAATCACATTGAAAATGCTGGGGGGAAGAATTAGGACTAATAAAAGGAAACACTTCTTCACACGTTGCGTGAAGAAGTGTTTCCTTTTATTAGTCCTAATTCTTGTGCAAACGAGCCATGTGGGGAGTCAGAAAGTAGCGCTGGGTGAAAAGATCTGGGAAGCCCCAAGTCTAAACAATGCAAGTATGTCTTGTCTGACTGAAGACATGGTAGGGAAAACATCTGTGCAATCCCTGGCAAATCATCTCATGGTGGGACTTCCACTTTTCCAGCTGCTTTCAAATTTTCTTAGCGTTATTGTCTTTCCCAGTGAGTCTTGCCTTCTCATAATGCAACGAAAACATAATACCTATACTGCCCTTCTAGGCCCCTCCGCTCATCGGAGGCGGACCTACTGGTGATCCCTGGCCCCAAGGCGATCCGGCTGGCCTCTACAAGGGCCAGGGCCTCTACGGCTCTGGTCCCTACCTGGTAGAACAGGCTTCCAGGTGAGATCAGGGCCCTGCGGGACTTACAGAGTTTCCGCAGGGCCTGCAAAACGGACCTGTTCCGCCTGGCGTTTGGCCAGCCGGGATGACGTCAACTCCGCCATGAGAACATCTGGCCTCCCGTGGGTACATAAAAGAGGAGGGAGGGGTTGAAGCCATCTGTAGTTTTAGCATTTTATGTATTTTATGTAAATTATGATGTTTTATGATGTTTTGAATTGTTTTATTATTGATGGACACCGCCCTGAGCCTTCGGGGAGGGCGGTATATAAATATAATAAATACCTGTAAATAAAATAAATAAATAGCCTCTTTTTACTCCTACATTGACAACTTAATACAATTATAAAATCACTAACATATAAAATTGTAATGTTTGACACATTTCTGGAATTTAACATGTAAACGCCCCAGTTTTACTGTCTTTTCCAATGAGTTTTTCTTATAATGTGAACAGAGTATGACAAACTCACTGGAGTCATGTGCGCTTCTCAGAAGAGTTCTGGCGTGATTTGATCTAGAACCCACTGATTGGTCTTTTTGGTGGTCCACAAGATCCACAACACCTTCTTCCCACATCACATTTCGAAGGAATCTACTTTCTTCCCGTCAGTTTCCTGCATAATCCAATTTTCATACCCATACATAGCAATGGGGAATATGAACGATCTTGTGTGATCTTATTACTAATAATTATCTTATTAGTTGCCAGTCACGCATCCTTATATTTCAGAATCTTTCTAGTTCTTTCACAGTTGCCCTTCCCAGTGACAATCTCCTTCTGATTTCTTGGCTGCCGTCTCTTCTGTGGTTGACGATGGACCCAAGGAGCAGAAAAATCTGGAACGATTCTAATTTCTTCATTGCCAGCCTTAAAGTTGTGCAATTCCTTCGTTATCTTAATTGCTGAAGATCTTTTCCACCTTGGCAACAGCCCCAAATTCCTACTTGGATCTTGCAGACAGAACAGACACTTCCTGACTCTTGGAGTAACTTGGAGTCGCATTGGTCAACATTAATGAACTGCTCAACGTGTCCAAGTGTTTTATTGCATGAACACACTTCTGTATGGTCCAAAGGTTTTCAGTTCCCAATGCAAACAAAAGTTCTTGGTCTTTGAAACATGGAGAACTTTCCTTATGAAGTTAAAGTTCAGAGCAATGAATTCCAAGATGAGGAGATAGCCATGAAGATTCAAGGGGAATAAAAGTCTTTGAAACATGGAGAACTTTCCTTATGAAGTTAAAGTTCTGAGCCATGAATTCCGAGATGAGGAGATAGCCATGAAGATTCAAAGGGAATAAAAGTCTTTGAAACATGGAGAACTTTCCTTATGAAGTTAAAGTTCTGAGCAATGAATTCCGAGATGAGGAGATAGCCCTGAAGATTCAAGGGGAATAAAAGTCTTTGAAACATGGAGAACTTTCCTTATGAAGTTAAAGTTCTGAGCAATGAATTCCGAGATGAGGAGATAGCCCTGAAGATTCAAGGGGAATAAAAGTCAATGGTGTGGGTTTGTTAGGGGGGGGGAAAGTTTGCCATCCAGCCGCAGCCAACGTTATGACAGTTTTGAAGGCAAGAGATATTCAGAGGAGCTTTACCATTGCCTGTTTCTTCATAGTGACCTTGGACCAGGGGCAAAGCGAGGGGGAACCGCGCCTGAGGCACGCATGCGCCCTGCACCCCTGCTGCAGCGCCACCCGCCCAGCCCTGCCCCAGAATGCCCCTGGAATGCCCCTGGAATGCCCAGGAATGCCCCTGGAATGCCCTGGAATGCCCCGGAATGCCCCTGGAATGACCCCGGAATGACCCCGGAATGCCCCTGGAATGCCCCGGAATGCCCCGATCACGCCCCTACACTGAGGCACAACCGTGACATCGAGCCCCTCTGCCCTGTGGGTGCTACACCACTGCCGTGGACTTCTTTTGAGGTTTCCCATCCCATCACTAGCCTGGACCAACCTTGTTTAACTTACAAGATCTAGCAAGATCTGGCTAGCCTAGTCTATCACTCAGAAGTTTCCCAGATCTGGCTAGCCTAGTCTATCACTCAGAAGTTTCCCAGATCTGGCTAGCCTAGTCTATCACTCAGAAGTTTCCCAGATCTGGCTAGCCTAGTCTATCACTCAGAAATTCCCCATTGGCTACAATTTAGCCAAGGCATTGCAAAACAAAGAATCTTGGGCAAATTTCTTGGGGTGCCTGTCAGGGGTGTATTTTTAAATCTAGTGACACCAACATTTCAGGGTATCACCTGTTAACTATTCATATGATGCCACCCAAGTTTGATGAAGTTAGGTTCAGGGGGGCCAAAGTTATGGACTCTCAAATGGGTAGCCCCCGTCTCCTGTTATCTCCCATTGGAAACAATGGGGAATGGGGCACCTCTTTAGGGGTCCATAACTTTGGACGCCCTGAACCAAACCTCACCAAACATGGGTGGTATCATCAGGACCGTCTCTGAATGACATCTTGTAATATTGATGCTGCTAGTTTTAAAAATGCGCCCCCCTGCAGGCCAAAATGCGAAAAGCACTAAAAATGGGGAAAAACACAAACAACCCTGAAATTTTGGCACCCCCCATGTGATCAAATGGGGGAGCCTGGGGACATGGGGTACCCCTTGTCCCTAGGCAAATTCGCTACTGTCCTGCATGTGAGCTCCCAAAGGCACCTGGTGGGCCACTGCGACTAGCAGAGTGCTGGGCTAGATGGACTCTGGTCTGATCCAGCTGGCTCGTTCTTCTGTTCTTCTGTTCTTAAATTTGTGCAATTCCTTAGTTATCTTAATTGCTGAAGATCTTTTCCACCTTGGCGACAGCCCCAAATTCCTACTTGGATCTTGTAGACAGAACAGTCACTTTCGGACTCTTGGAGTAACTTGGAGTCGCCTTGGTCAACATTAATGAACTGCTCAAGCGTTTTATTGCATGAACACACTTCTGTATGGTCCAAAGGTTTTCGGTTCCCAATGCAAATAAAAGTTCTTGGTCTTTGAAACATGGAGAACTTTCCTTATGAAGTTAAAGTTCTGAGCAATGAATTCCAAGATGAGGAGAAAGCCCTGAAGATTCAAGGGGAATAAAAGTCAATGGTGTGGGTTTGTTGGGGGGGGGGGGAGGGTTTGCCATCCAGCTGCAGCCAATTTTATGGCAGTTTTGAAGGCAAGAGATATTCAGGGGAGCTTTACCATTGCCTGTCTCTTCACCCAGTGACAGCCCAACCCGGACTAGAGAGTGACGAGGGGGGGAACCGCACCTGAGTAACGCGTGCGCCCTGCGCTCCTGCTGCAGCTCACCTGCCCAGCCCTCCCCCGGAATGCCCCTGAAATGCCCCAGAATGCCCCGGTCCCGTACCCCTACTGCTGAGAACTGCTCCTTGACATCGAGGCCCCCCCTCCGCCCTGTGGGTGCTACACCACTGCCTTGGACTTCTTTTGTGGTCTCTCATCCCATCACTAGCCTGGACCAACCTTGTTTAACTTACAAGAGATCTAGCAAGATCTGGCTAGCCTAGTCTATCACAGTGAGGGCCAATGGAGATATGTTGAAGTAGTTCCATGCTGGGGCATACTACCCAGGGGGACATATGGGGTCAAATATGTTTAACCTCATGTTTGATAGTAGTTGGGGCTACCATTTTGTGGGTCTATAACTTTGGACCCCCTGAATAAAACTTCACTAAACCTAGGTGGTATCATAAGGATGGTCTCATGCTGATACCACCCAGGTTTGGTAGAGGTTGGTTCAGGGGGGTACAAAGTTATGGACCCCCAAATAAGGTGCCCCATCCCCCACTGTTTCCAATGGGAACTAATGGTAGATGGGGCTACCCTTTGGAGGGCCCATAACTTTGGACCCCCTAAATCAAACCTCACTAAACTTGGGTGGTGTCATCAGGAGAGTCTCCTGCTGATATCACCCAGGTTTTGCTGAGAAAAGGTTCAGGATTACAAAGTTATGGACTCCCAAAAGTGGTGCCCCATCCCCCATTGTTTCCAATGGGAGCTAATAGTAGATGGGGCTACCCTTTTGAGGGTCCATAACTTCGGACCCCCTGAACCAAACTTCACTAAACCTGGGTGGTTTCATCAGGAGAGTCTCCTGAAGATAGCCTAAAATTTTGGTACTGTTAGCTTAAACATTGCTCCCCTGACAGGCACCCTCAAATTTTCCCCAGGTTCTCTCTTTAAATCCACCCCCTTTGGAGTAGATTTAAAGGGAGAATCTGGGCTCCCTAGTTTAAAAAAACATTGAAAGTATTGTTGAAGGCTTTCACAACCAGATGCAACTGGTTATTGTGAGTTTTACAGGCTGTGTGGCAGTGTTCTGGTAGATCTTGTTCCTAACATTTCACCTGCATCTGTTATAAGAGAAGTCTGGACACAGTGTATAACATACTTCTCTCTGTGATTCACCTCTGAAGATATCAGCCACAGATGCAGGTGAAACATTAGGAACAAGATCCTGAGACCATGGCCCACTGCTTGACCCAGATAACCCACAACAACCAACATTGAAAGTGATGCTGTTTGGGTGGTGGGTGGGGAATCTACCCTGAAACAGCATCACTTTCAATGTTGTTTAAACTAGGCAGCCCAGAGTCTTCCTTTTAAAGGTGGATTTAAAAGGAGGAATCTAGGCTCTCTAGTTTAAACAACATTAAAAAAACGATGCTGTTTCAAAATAGAACTACTTCAAAAAATAACGCCAACTTTCAATGTTGTTTAAACTAGGGAGCCCTTGGTATGTTCAGATTTGTGTGTTGGGGCATGTTCTGCTATAATGTGATGGTGACTTTGAGAGGATGACCTGGGTGCGAAACAATGTTGTCTGGTCATGGTGGGGGAGGAAGGCTGCCCATATGGGGGGGGGCGCAAAACTCAGATTTTGCCCCGGGCTCCAATTTCCCTAGGTCACTAGTTCAGTCCCTGACATCTCCACTTAAAAAGGTCAGGTAGCAGGTGATGCAGAATAACTTTCTCCACCTGGGACCTTGGAGAGCAGCTGCTGGTCTGAGTGGACAATACTATGATGGACCAAGGGTCTGATTGGGCAGAAGGCAGCTTGGCCAGGATTCCCGTCATTCCTTTTTCATGGTTAACCAAGTCTGGGTTTGAGGTTGGGGCTGTGGCTGTGGCTCAGTGGTAGAGCACGGCCTTGACAAGCAGGAGGCCCCACGTTCAATCACCGGCATCGCCAGTTAAAAGGACCAGGTGATAGGTACTGTGGAAGGCCTCCACCTGGGACCCAGGAGAGCCGCTGCCAATCTGAGTAGTCAAGACTGACATTTGAGGGTCTGGTTCCAGATAAGGCAGCAGCAGCAGCAGCGTCCTGAGATGACCTCTGTGGTGATGGGGCGTGTGAGCGTGGAGTGCAGTGTTGCTCCGTCAGCAGTAACGGCCCAGACGCTCCCCACCTGTTCCAGAGTAAGGATAGTGCTCTCACCTCATCCAGCCTAAAAGTCACGGAGCCAAATGTGCTTCCACTACTGCTTATTGCCCTGCGCATTGGCTATATATTTGACCATCTGCCAACTCCCTCCCTCCCAGGGTCTGATCACTGGGGTCTGATGCCAGACGTCTCTTGTTATTAATTATTTACTGAAGGTTGCTGCTGCTATAGTTTTAAGGTTTTGAATTATTTTTAACGGGGGCTATTCGATTTGTTTTATTGTGTTGTTGTATGTTGTTGTACACCGCGCTGAGCCCTTCGGGGGTAGGGCGGTTTATCAAATTAAAATAATAATAATAATAATAACAACAACAACAACAACAACAACAACAACAACAAGAATAAGAATACGAATAAGAATAATTTTATATTATATTATTATATTATATTATTATATTATTATTTATAATAATAATTTTATAATAATAATAATAATTTTATATATTATTTTATTGTAAATTATGTATTTGATGTTTTAAATTGTTTTAGTGTTGATAGACACCGCCCTGAGCCTTTGGGGAGGGCGGTATATAAATAAAATAAAATAAAATAAAATAAAATAAAATAAAATAAAATAAAATAAAATAAAATAAAATGATGATGATGATGATGATGATGATGATGATGATGATGATGATGATAATAATAATAATAATAATAATAATAATAATAATAATAATAATAATAATAATAATAATAATAAGCATCCTGCAGGTTGTGGATTGCTGCAGCTGCCCACTGGGAAAGCTTGACTCAGCATCAGTCGGCCCTTCTTGCTGGCACCGACTTGGCCTTTATGGCCTTTATCAAAAGTATATCTGTCGGCTCATTTGTCCCTCATTTGGGTTTTTTAATCGATGCATTCAAAGGCATGCCAACATGAAATCACAGGTTTGTTCCAGGCCTGCAAGCCGACTTTGGAGGGAGAAAGGAAGAAGAAAATGGTTTTCTAAGGGGACGGAAGAAAAATCTGCTTTTTCATCTGACAGAGGCCAGCAGAGAGACCCTGGTGGGTTGGGACACAGGGAGAGGAACGGGGTTGCCATCTCTGGGTTGGGAAATTCCTGGATATTTTGGAGGGGGGTGGAGCCTCAGATGAGCAGGGTGGTGAGGGAAGGAACTTCAGTGGTGAAAAATGCCATGGAGCTGTTCTTGTCGTCCCCCCCCCGCCCCCGCCTGCATCCACAGCAGCCATTTTCTCCCGGAGAACTGATCCCTGTCATCTGGAGTAACTGTAAGAACATAAGAACATAAGAACAAGCCAGCTGGATCAGACCAGAGTCCATCTAGTCCAGCTCTCTGCTACTTTCGCGGTAGCCTGGAATTGCCTTTGGGAGCTCTCACATGTAGGATGTGAGCATAGTAGCCTTCTAAAACATTGCCTTACAATCACCCTGGTCTGTTAAGGCATTTGCAATCTCAGATCCAAGGAGGGATCAAGATTAGTATGCCATAAATCGACTTCCTCCTCCATAAATCTGTCAAAGCCCACTGAAGCTATCCAGGTGAGTGGCCATCACCACCTCCTGTGGCAGCATATTCCAAACACCAATCACACGTTGCGTGAAGAAGTGTTTCCTTTTTATTAGTCCTAATTCTTCCCCCCAGCATTTTCAATGAATGCCCCCTGGTTCTAGTAGGGCGAGAAAGAGAGAAAAAGTTCGCTCTTTCAACATTTTCTACCCCATGCATAATTTTAGAAGACTTCAATGTATCCCCCCTCAGCCGCCTCCTCTCCAAACTAAAGATTGCCAGCCGCTGCATTACTCTCCTCATAGGGAAGGTGCTCCAGTCCCTCAATCATCCTTGTTGCCCTTCTCTGCACTTTTTTCTATCTCCTCAATCTCCTTTTTGAGATGCGTGACCAAGACTGGACACAGACCTCCAAGTCGCGGTCGCTGCACTGCTTTATATAAGGGCATGACAATCTTTGCAGTTTTATTATCAATTCCTTTCCTAATGATCCCCAGCATAGAGTTTGCCTTTTTCACAGCTGCCATGCATTGAGTTGACATTCCCATAGAAGACTATCAACTAAGACGCCTTCAATCCCTTTCCTGGTCTGTGACTATTAGCACTGACCCCTGTAGCGTCTTAATGTAGAGTTTTGGATTTTTTGCCCCTATGTGCATCACTTTACATTTTGCTACGGTAGACTGCATTTACCATTTCTGAGGCCACTCACCTAATTTATCAAGGTCCCACTTGGAGCTCTTCGCAATCAACTTTGTAGTTTCTCACCACCCTACATAATTTGGTATACATCTACCGAACTTAGCCCACTTACGCTACCCACCCCTACTTCCAGGTCATTTATGGATAGGTTAAAGAGCACTGGTCCCCGGCAGGATGTAGAGGAACACCACTCCCGACATCTCTCCATTGTGAGAACTTCCAGATTTACACACCCTCTTTGTTTCCGGTTTTCTCAACCAGTTTTTAATCCATGGGAGGACTTCCCCTCTTATTCCTTCATTTGCTGAGTTTTCTCAACAGTCTCTGGTGAGGAACTTTGTCAAAAGCCTTTTGGAAATCCAAGTAGACAATGTCCACAGGTTCACCCCTGTCCACATGCCTGTTTACACCCTCAAAGAACTCTTGTAAGTTTGTAAGACAGGATTTGCCTCTGCAAAAGCCATGCTGACTCTTTCTCAGCAGGTCTTGCTTTTCTACATGTTTTATAATTTTATCTTTAATGATAGATTCTACTAATTTACCAGGAACAGATGTCAAACTGACTGGCCTGTAATTTCCCGGGTCCCCCCTAGACCCTTTCTTAAAGATTGGTGTGACATTGGCCATCTTCCAGTCTTCAGGGATGGAGCCTGATTTCAGGGATAAGTTGGATATTAAAGTGAGAAGATCAGCAATTTCATGCTTGAGCTCTTTAAGAACTCTTGGAGTGTAGATACAATCTGGGCCAGGGGATTTGGTAGCATTTAGTTTATCAATGGCTGCCAGAACTTCTTCCTTGTCTACCACTATCTTCGCTAGTTCCTCGGATTCGCCTCCTAAGAAGCTTGGTCCAGGTGCAGGAATGTTCCTCACCTCCTCTTGGGTGAAGACAGATGCAAAGAATTCATTCAGCTTCTCTGCAATCTCCCTGCCATCTTTTAGCACACCCTTCGTTCCTTTGTCGTCGCGGACTTCTACAGCTTCCCTTGCTGGCTTCCTGCTTTTTGATGTACTTGAAGAACTGTTTGTTGCTAGTCTTGATGTTTCACAGCCATGCGTTCCCTCCTTAATCCTTTTTTGCCTCCCTTACAGCTAACTTGCTTCTCTTTTGCCACCATTTGTGTTTCCTCTCATATTCTTCATCAGTCAAACTGGACTTCCATTTTCTAAAATACATTTTCTTTTTCACAGTGAATTTCCTCCAACCTCTCTCTTGTTAACCATGGTGGCTTTCTTTTGGACTGGGTGCTGCCTGCGGAACCATGGTGCGGAACCATGGGTGCTGAACCATGGGTGCTTTCTTTTGGACTGGGTGCTTTTGGACTGGGTGCTGCCTGCGGAACCATGGTGGCTTTCTTTTGGACTGGGTGCTACCTGCGGAACACATTCCAGCTGAGCTTTTATTACTGTGTTTTTAAATAACCTCCAAGCATCCTGGACAGTTTTGACTCTCTTGATTTTCCCTTTCAGCTTCACGCACTATCCCCCTCATCTTTGAGAAATTTCCCTTTCTGAGAGGAGCCAAATGTAACTACATTGAAGTAGTTGCCACTTGTTAAATGCTGAGATACTGAATCTGACAGCATTGTGGTGGCTGTTCCCTATCTGACCCCAGCAGCACTGACTTCCTGCACCAGGTCCTGGGTCCCACATAGAATTAGATCTAGGATCACCTCTCCCCTGGTTGGTTCTACAACCATCTGCTCTAAGCCACAGTCATTTAGCATATCCAGGAATGCTCTCTCCTTACTATGACCTGAACATGCATTTTTCCAGTTTATATGGGGATAGTTAAAACCACCCATTACCACTACATTTTTGTTTTTGTTGGCCTCTCTAATTTCTTTTTCCATCTGTAATTCCAGGAGATTTCGAGTGCCCATCTGCAGACTGGCCCCCAAAGAGTTAAGGCTCCAGGAAGTGTCAAGATTTGTCCTTCAAGAAGGATCAGACAGAAACGACCAGAGAAACGACAGGCTTTGAAGACAGTTTATTGAAACACCTTTGCCTCCACCCCGGAATTGAGATTCCGTCGCAACTGCAATTAATTACAGATTAATTAACGTTGAGGGAAATTTTTTTTTTTTTTCACACAAAGGATTTGAGGGCCAAACTGAGCGGATGGAGAAATTGTAGTGGCCCATTGGGTTTTTTTTCCATACGCCATTTTTAATCTGATTTTAAAAGTGTCATGTGGGCCTGTGGCACAAGGAGGGTCTCCCGCCCCTACCCATCTTTTCAAGTGTCAAAAAAAAGCTGGGGGTGGGGAGAGAGAAGGGTGCTTGTTCTTTTGGCAACGTTCGCTAGGGATGTCAGCTCTAGAATTTGGGAGGGGGGACTTGGAAGACAGGATTTCCCCTAAGCAAGGGCCAATTTAGGAAGAGGTTACATGGAAGGGAAAATAAAGAAACATCTTTATTGGTTGGGGTGGGTTTTCCGGGCTGCGTGGCAGCGTGGTCTGAAAGTGGATCTCGTTCCCTGGCTGATCGTCGCCTGCATCTGTGCCTGGTGCATCTTCCGAGGTGTATCACAGAGGAAGTTTGCTCCACACTGTGTCCGGGGGACCATCGATCAATCCAGGTTTTGAGGAATCTTGGCGGCATCTTTTCTTTAGCACTACACTCCAGTTACACCTTCTGACCAACGTACACTTTACCACCATCTGCTCAAACATAGAGGTAAGACTTTATAACTTTCTGCCCATGTGACTAGTTCCACATCAGCAATGCTGGGGCTACCTTGGCGCCAGAAATGACATCATCATCCGTCCCCGACGACAATTCACAGAGGCAGCTCTGATATTTGGACAGAACTCTCTGGTAAAAACAGCTTCCACGCTCGAGTTTCCCCAACTAGCAGAGCTGCTTTGCGGTCGTCGGCAACGCAATGGCATCCGTCCTGGTGCACGCCAGAAATGATGTCCTCACGTTCCAGTGGCCAGAGGTCTCAGCCCATGCCTGCTGCCCATAAGCCCCTCCCCAGTCCCCTGCTGGTTTGCTTTTCAGGAGGTTACCCTAAGCGAATCCGTCGCACTCAATCAGGGTTTGAGCTCTTGCGGCCTATTAAAATCACTTTAAAATAGCAATGGACATTTCCTGGCAGCCTTGTGTTCTCCATCACTTTTAATTTGGATCTGGGAGAAAGGGATTTCCTGGGAGACACCCTCTCCCCCGCTTCATTTTTGGGGGGTTTAGCTGTCGATCGGCAGGTTTCAAGGGCAAAATACCGTCCAGCTTCCAGTTTAGGCAGCAGTACCTGTTCTGCCACCCCTTGCCAGGTGTTCCCTCCCTTGGAAATATATTTCACATGCACCCTGTCCATTTTGGGTTTCAAATCCAGTGCCGGCTGTTCTTGCCTTGGTGGAAAAGCAGGAGTGGCATCGGTGTCTCAAACTGTGTGGCCGGGCCGGGCGGCGTCCTATCCCTGGGAGCGCGGCAGGTCTGCTCACATCTCTCCTTAAGTTGCAAACGTTTGGCAGACATAAGGCTGCTTCTTGCTACAATTCTTATCGTTCCAACGTGTGTAATCTGCAAAGCAATTACAAATGAGGATGGGTCATTTCTTCTAGTTCGCACTTCGAATCACATATAGAGTTATGGGGGTGTGTGGAAAAATTCAGTCCTCCCCACTCTTCCCCCATTATTTCCCAAGGACTCCCCCCTCATTTTTCCTAATGGAAAAATTGGGAAATTTGGGAAGCACTAAAAAAAATTCCTAAGAAACTTTTTCTCTTTCAGAATGCACACAATCCTCTGTAAGAGAAAAAAATGTTTACACATGTAATTAAGGTTTCATGTACAAAGTATGGAAGAGAGTGAACAAGATGATTTAAGGGCCAGAGAACCACCCCTGCGAGGAAAAGATGAACAGATGGGGACTAGTCAACTTCAAAAAGAGACAACTAAGGGGGGGAAACATGATAGAGGTTTATAAAAAGCACAGACACAACTTTTCCCCCCACGCCCAAAGTACCAGATTTTGAAATCATCAAAATGAGTGGATGAGCAGTAGATTCAGGATAGACAAAAGGAATATAGTTCTTTATACAACTTATTTACGGAGCTGAATAAGGACATCTGATCCTGGAGAGAAGAGATCCGCATCATGACTAGTAGCCATTTTGACTAGTAGCCATGGATCGCCCTCTCCTTCATGAAGAAGAAGAAGAAGAGTTTGGATTTATATCCTTGCCCTTCCCCCCCCCCACAACAAACACCCTGTGAGGTAGGTGGGGCTGAGAGAGCTCTGAGAAGCTGTGACTAGCCCAAGGTCACCCAGCTGGCGTGTGTGGGAGTGTACAGGCAAAATCTGAATTCCCCAGAAGAGCCTTCACAGCTCAGGCGGCACTGCTGGGAATCAAACCCGGTTCCCCAAGATTAGATACACGAGCTCTTAACCTCCTACGCCACTGCTGCCCATTCCCCTATTAAAGCCTTCCAAGATGGCAGCCATCATCACATCCTGCAGCAGGGAGCGCCACAATTTGACACTGCACAGCATGAAGAAATACTTCTTTTGCTTTGAACCTCTCACCCTTGACCTCTCACCCTTCACATTCAGCAGATTACCCTGCTTTTGACTATTAAGAGAGAGGGGAGAGAAAAGCTTGTCCACCATCTATCAAGCCTGAGTAAATTCTTGGCACGTCTCCAGTACGGGATGTGGCATCGGTATCATCGTCAAGCCCTTGTAGGTTCCTGTCATGTCTCCAGGACGGGATGTGGCACCTTTGGACTGCCTTTCTTATGCTAACCATTTACTGTTCATTCCTGGCTAATTTCCCTTCCTCTGAATTGCTTCTCTGTTAGGATGCAAGCTTCAGAGATTCCCAAACGGAGAGATACGGCGGAGGGACACTCTCTGAAAACCAGACAGGCAGTGACGTAGGTATAGATTTTTGGGGGGGGGGGTTCGGGGGCGAGGCCACACCTCCCCAGGCCCCGCCCCCGGCCTCAGTGCTTATAAAAGCAGCTCTCTGAGGCAAGGGACAGCAGACTCCCCTGCCCTGCCCCCCCCGCCTCACCCCCCCATCGGCTGTGCTCCCATCTGGCAGCCGGCAGTCCCTTCTCTCTCTCCTCCAGGCAGAGGGGTAGCTTGGGAAAATGGAGCCTGGTGCAAAATCTAAGGTTTGCGCCCCCCCCCGCCCATGGGCGGCTGCTGTGATGCTGGAATCCACCCCCAAACTGCACCACTTTCAATGGTGTTTAAATTAGATTCTCCTTTTAAATCCATCTTAAAGGAGAATCTGGGGTCCCCAGTTAAAACAACATTGAAAGTGATGCTGTTTTGGGGTGGATTATCCCCCACCCTGAAACAGCATCACTTTCAGATTTTAAACTGGGGACGTCAGATTCTCCCTTTGAATCCATGCCGAAGGGGGTGGATTTAAAAAGAGAATCTGGGGAAATTTGGGTGGGGTGCCTGCTGTCAGGGGTACAATTGTTAAGCTAGCAGCACCAAACTTTCAGGGTATCTGTAAGAGACTCTCCTGATGATACCACCCAGGTTTGGTGAAGTTTGGTTCAGGAGGTCCGAAGTTATAGACCTTCAAAGGTGTAGCCCCCATCTTCTGTTAGCTCCCATTGGAAACAATGGGGGATGGGGCACCAGTTTTGGGGGTCCATAACTTTGGACCCCCTGAACCAACCTTCACTAAACCTGGGTTGTATCATCAGGAGACTATCCTGATGATAACACCTAGGTTTAGTGAAGTTTGGTGCAGGGGGTCCAAAGGTATGGACCCTCAAAGGTGTAGCCCCATCTCCTATTAGCTCCCATTGGAAACAAAGGGGGATGGGGCACCACTTTTGGGGGTTCATAACTTTGGACCCCCTGAACCAAACTTCACCAACCTTGGCAGGTACCAAAATTTTAGGCTATCTTCAGGAGACTGATGAAACCACCCAGGTTTAGTGAAATTTAGTTCAGGGGGTCCAAAGTTATGGACCCTCAAAAGAGTAGCCCCATCTACCATTAGTTCCCATTGGAAACAATGGGGGATGGGGCACCTTATTTGGGGGTCCATAACTTTGTACCCCCTGAACCAACCTCCACCAAACCTGGGTGGTATCAGCATGAGACTATCCTTATGATACCACCTAGGTATAGTGAATTTTGATTCAGGGGGTCCAAAGTTATAGACCCTCAAAATGGTAGTCCCATCTACTATTAGCTCCCATTGGAAACAATGGGGGATTGGGCACCACTTTTGGGGGTTCATAACTTTGGACCCCCTGAACCAAACTTCACCAACCTTGGCAGGTATCATCAGGAGTGTCACCTGACGATAGTCTGAAATTTTGGTTCCGCTAGCCTAAAAACTGCACCCTCTACAGGCCAAAAGCCAAAAAAACACTTTAAAATACAAAAACCCCACAAATGGGGGGGCGGAGCTTCGGACATGCAATGCGGGGTTTGAACCCGAGAACCCCCCATTACCTACGTCCTTGCTGACAGGGCTTTGAGTAATTGCTAAAGTGGGATGGGGGGGCAGTTTGCTTAGCAGCGGGATGGGTGGAGTAGAGATGGTTGCCTGGGGGAATTTGCACACTAATAGTAGTCTTCTCAAAAGATTCTTGTCCTGGAATCTACCTGAGAGCTGTCTTTCAATCAATGGATTTCATTATCAATTGAGACTAATTGTTGGACAGATTAGGGACACAGGACACCAAAGTCAGCTGTGTCTTGACAGGGGGAAAAAACCCGAAGTCATTCTCCTTGGCAAACAAGGTAACCTCCACTTCAGTCACAGACATGCATACCTATATCACGGCTCAGGCAACCCGAACTCTCTCTTTACCTTTCTTTGCAGACAGCTCAGCACAGTTTTCTTTGAAAAGGAAATTGTTCGGTTCTCCATCATCCCAAGACAGGTAGCGAGATTGGGACTTTGATCCACCCATTCCCAGTTTTTCGTCTGTCACGAGATAGTAGGAAGTCAAGGATTAGAAGGAAGTAGAGCTGCCTGGGTAAAAACGACCTTCCGTTTAAGCATTAGCGATTACAGGATACTCACGCAGCTTGTCAATGTGCAGTCAGATCCAGACATTGTTCTTTTCTCTGAGAGACTTATATGCCAGTGGTTTTAGCTTAGTATAGAACCGTTTTCTTCCCATGTTTGTGGACGGAGGCAAGGTGACCCCCCTTTTTGCACATGACACTCCCATCTGAGCGGTTAAAAAAATGCATATATTATCCCTCAGGAAGATATTTCCTTGAGATAGGGGCAGGGCAGTAGAGTACCAGAAGGGATTCAACCCACTTGCCTACAATTAGCCCCACCTACTTTGGGAGTCCAGTCCTGACCAGAGGTTCAAACAATAAATGAAGAAGGAGGAGCAGAAGAAGCAAGAAGCAAAGAAGCAGAAGCATGAGAAGCAGAAACCTTGCAGAAGCAGAAGAAGCAGAAGCAGAAGAGCAGAAGCAGAAGCAGCAGAAGAAGCAGAAGCAGAAGCCCAGCAGGAAACAGAAGAAGAAGCAGGAAGCAGAAGCAGAGCAGAGCAGCAGAAGCAGAGAAGGAAGCAGAAGCAGAGCAGAGCAGAAGCAGAGCAGAGGAAGCAGGAAGCAGAAGAAGCAGAAGAGGCAGAGGCAGGAAAGACTAGCAGAAGCAGAAGCAGGGAAGGCAGCAGAAGCAGAAGAGAAGCAGAGAGCAGAAGAGCTGTGAAGAAGAAGGAAACCCAGAAGAGAGAAGGAAACTGGCAAGAGCCAGAAGCCAAGAAGAGCAGAGCTAGAGAGCGAAACCAGAGGAAGCCAGGAAGCCAGAAGCAGAAGCAGGAAAGGCAGAAGCAGGAAGCAGCAGAAGCAATGGGAAGCAGAGCAGAAGAAGCAGAAGCAGAAAGGCAGAAGAGGGAGGAGGGAGGAGGGACTTTGGGTTTTATACCCTACTTTTCCCAACCATGTAAGAGGATTACAAAGAAGCAGCCTACAAGGTTTGCATTTCCCCTTCTTCTAAGCCACAACATATGTAAGCAGGGGAGAGAGGTGGGGTTGAGAAATTTAGAATTGAAGCTTCTTAATTTGGCCCAGGGTCACTTAGCAGACTTCATGTGTTGGAGTAGAGGAAACCAATTAAAAAGAGTAAAGTTGAATTTATACCCCACTTCTCTCCCACTACCGCAGGCAGTCTCAAGGGCAGCTTACTTTCCCTTCCCTCTCCCCACAACAGGAACCTGGTGAGGCAGGTGGGAGCTGAGAGAATTCAGAAAGAGGTGTGATTTAGCCCAGTAGGCTTCGTATGTGGAGGAGGCTGAGGAAACAAATTCACTTCACCAGATAAAGAGTCTGCTTCTCATGTGGAGTAGGGGAATCAAAACAGGCTCTCAGGCTATAGTTTCCGAGGATCATCCAGTAGACCTAGCTGACCATGAGTACCTCATCTTATCACTCTATATGCCACAGACAAGACCAAAGCAAAAAGGATCTACAAGTCTTAATGGAGCCATTCACTGAACATGGAGTCCAGCAGAATCACGATGTGGTAGCTTCAAGCGGAAGAAATGCAATTTGTATACTGTCAGGATCACATCAAATCCTGGCGTCTCTCTGCACTTTGCTCTAGATTTAAGGATTACACTTGGAGCTTTAAGTCAGAGATTTTTAGGCACTTTTGGAAGAGTGTTGACAGGATGGAACACACATCCAATAGAGGAGGGAACAAAAGGAGAAGGTGAGGGGTTTGGGAGACCAAGTCATATGAGGGAAAGGTTGAGGAGTAGCTGGGTGTACTTAGCCTGGAAAGGAGACCACTGGAGAGAGATCATATATTAGCCATTTCCTTAAGAACATGAGAAAAGAGCCTGCTGGATCAGACCCCAAGAGTTACCTCTAGTCCAAACACTCTACACTACTCACAATGGCCCACCAGATGCCTTTGGGAGCTCACATACAGGATGTGAAAGCCAAGTAGCCTTCTGCACTGTTGCTGCTGCTGCTCTAAGCACCCTGTGGTCTGCTACAAAAGGCATTTGCAATCTCAGATCAAGGAGGGATCAAGATTGGAAGCCATAGATCGAGCTTCTCCATAAATATATCCAAACCCCTTTTTAAAACTATCCAGGTTAGTGGCCCATCCGCACCTCCTGTGGCAGCATATTCCAAACACCAATCTAATCGCGTTGCATTGAAGAAATGTTTCTTTTATTAGTCCCTAATTCTCTCTCCCCAATTTCCTAGTATTGGTTCCTAGTATTGTACAATGAGAAAGAGAAAATTTCTCTCTGTCAACATTTTGTACCAATCCTTCAATCATCTTCATTTTTCTATCTCTTCGATATCCTTTTTGAGATGTGGTGACCAATTACTAGACACAATTGACTCCTCAAGTGCGTGATCGCACCACTTCCTGCTTTATACTCATGAGGCATGACAATCCCTTTACAGTTTTATTATCGATTCCCTAATTATCCCAACTAAAAGGCAGGCTCCAATCCTTTTCCTGGTCTGTGACCCAGTTAGCACCTGAGCCCTGCTTAAGCGATGTTATGTGAAGTTTGGATTTTTTGCCCCTGTGTGTATCACTTTACATTTTGCTGCATTGAATTGCATTTGCCATTTTTTATTTTGTGCTTTTTAAATTTTGTGCTGCATTTCTCCTATTGTATCTTCTGTTCCTTTTTCTCCTGGATGTGCAGTGTTTCCTTTTTGGGAAAAGACAAAGGCAAAGAAAGTGTTGAGTAGTTCTGTCTTTTCTCCATCCCCTGTTAGTATTTTGCCATCTCCTCCATGCAGTGACTCTATCCTATCATTTTTCTTCCTTTTGCTACAGAAACCAAAAAAAAGCCTTTGTTGTTGTTGTTTTTAAACTCTCTGGCAAGCCTCATCTCATTGAGCTCAGCTCTACGGCTACCAATCTTAATGTTGATCCTCCTTGATCTCAGATTGCAAATGCCTTTGCAGACCAGGTGCTCAGGAGCAGCAGCAGCAGAAGGCCCTTGCTTTCACCTCCTGCACGTGAGCTCCCAAAGGCACCTGGTGGGCCACTGCGAGCAGCAGAGTGCTGGTCTAGATGGACTCTGGTCTGATCCAGCAGGCTCGTTCTTATGTTCTTATGTTCTTATTGTGAGCTTCAGCTTTTCTGACTTTCTCTCTGACTTTCTTTCTCTGCTTATTTGTTTGAATTCTTCTTTGGTGATTTCCCCCCTTTTCCATTTCTTAAACATGTCCTTTTTTAAATGTTAGCTCAGTTGAACCCTTAATGGTTAATCCTTTCTTTTCAAACCATCCTTTTAAGGTAGCTCTATGGCTACCAATCTTAATGATGATCCTCCTTGATCTCAGATTGCAAATGCCTTAGCAGACCAGGTGCTCAGGAGCAGCAGTGGCATAGGAGGTTAAGAGCTCGTGTATCTAATCTGGAGGAACCGGGTTTGATTCCCAGCTCTGCCGCCTGAGCTGTGGGGGCTTATCTGGGGAATTCAGATTAGCCTGGGCACTCCCACCCACGCCAGCTGGGTGACCTTGGGCTAGTCACAGCTTCTCGGAGCTCTCTCAGCCCCACCCACCTCACAGGGTGTTTGTTGTGAGGGGGGAAGGGCAAGGAGATTGTCAGCCCCTTTGAGTCCCCTGCAGGAGAGAAAGGGGGGATAGAAATCCAAACTCCTCCTCCTCCTCCTCCTCCTTCTCCTCCTCCTCCTCCTCCTCCTCTTCTTCTTCTTCTTCTTCTTCTTCTTCTTCTTCTTCTTCTTCTTCTTCTTCTTCTTCTTCTTCTTCTTCTTCTTCTTCTTCTTCTTCTTCTTCTTCTTCTTCTTCTAAGGCCAGATCACTGGGGAATGGTGGTGGGATCCAGGCCTACCAAGAGTTACCGATGGCCAATGTAGACTAAAACCAGTAGCTTTGCAAAGGCCCGAATTCAGTAAATGCCTTGCTACCAGCAGCCACTAAAGCAGAGGGGGTCATCCAGCCCGGTTGCCCCACCTTCCAGCGTCAGCTCAAGAGAGCCACCTCCTGCCCTCGTTTTTGCCCCAAGACAAACCTCTCACCTCTGCCTCAGCCCACAGCAGCAAGTCATTGAACAGGCTGTAGCAACTGCCTTGGTAGAACGTCCAGCCTTGAGGACCGCGATACCCAGCTCCCTGCATGGGAGTTAGCAGGAGAGAGGTAACCCAAAGGCACAATCTCTGCTATGGTCCAGTTTCAAGACAAGGGACAGCCCTGCCCTTCAGTTCCCTGCCAACAGGCAATGCTTTCATAGTCATCCAGCGTACACAGGGTAGCAACTATTTAAAAGAGATCATATTAGAGCTACATATCTGACCACTACACTAACAAGAAACCTAAGAATAGCTTATACTTCCATTAGATTTCAATCAATGCCTTCAGCAGTGCTTAGTGGGCAGATTACACTGAATACCAGTACCTCGAAGCAGCTTTTTGTATCTGTGGAGAAAGGAAACAAGAGCCTGAGGGATCTCTTCCATTGTACTCTCCTGTCCTTTATGATTCTGGAAATAAGGAAAAGGTTTTTTGGAGCCAATACTACCTAGGACCCAAGCTTTTTTTGTCCGATGATGGGAAACTGATTTTTCTTATTATGCGATATTTGATTCCTATGTTTCTTATAAGATGGCTCTCTCTTTGCCCTGGCCGGCTAGAAACCTCTGAGCAAGAAAGTATTTAAAGCGCTGTTTTGAACATGATGTTCTAAAATTACTGGAAGTTAACTTAGACTAGCTGGAAAGAAGCTGCAAAACATCTGGCCCATTAATGGTGCATTTTAATTTAGAGATTACGAGACACTAATAATTTATATATTTTAATGTAAAACTACATTATTGTTTTGTATTTAAATTATTGTTTTAACTAAGTTACTGTTTTAACTGCATGTATTTCTGTATTGTTATAGCCAATGGCTCAAACAATAAAGACTTGACTGACTGACACAGGGTAGCAACGGTGCTACTTGTACTGATTCATCCAGACCTTGGGGTTTAGCGTTGCTTCACCAACGATTCCCAGTAAAGCTACACATCGCGAGAATGCTGTGACCCACCATATTAGTGCTGCGCAGATAAGGGGCCACTTGGCAGGGGGGGCAGGGGCCCTGGCATGTGGTCATGGCCCATCAACCCTGGGGGCAGGAGGTCCAGCATCTGGTCGTGCCTCACCCACCCGGGGGGGGGGGTAGGAAGGGGAGCCTGCATCAAGTCATGGCCCAACAACCACGGGAGGAGGGGGAGGGCGGAAGGGGACCTGTCATCTGGTCTTAGCCCACCCATCGTGGGGGAAAGAGTAGGGAGAGGGCGGGACCTGTCATCTGGTTGTTTACCACCCACTCTAGGGGGAAGGGGAGAGGCCCATAATCCAGTTGTAGCCCACCCATCCAAGGAGGAAAAGGAGGGAGGAGTCCAGTCATCGGGGGAAGGCCCGCCCACCCTGGAGAATTGTTACAGTGGGGGAAGGGAGGGTTAGGGAGAGGAGAGAGGAAGGTGCTACATCACATCCACCCTGGGGGTGGGATGGGGGAGGGGGGCCAGCATCTGGGGAAGGGGTGGGTGGTCCATGACCACTTTATTCTGCTCAGTGTCTGTGACGTTCGGCAGAGCTCTGGAAAAGGATTAGGGGGACTCTAATATGTGGGTGATGCCCGGCTTTATCTCGCCCTTCCAGCTGATCCCAAGAAGGCTGCAGAAACCCCAACGAGTGCCTGGAGCCAGTTTGGGATTGGATCCAAGCCAAAAACCGAAGGCTTCCTCCAGACCCGTTGGAAGTGCTACTGGTGGGCAGAAGGCCAGACTCTGGATTCAAAGGACCCCCCATGCAACATAGGATTCCATTCCCCTTCAAAGAACAGGTCCATAGTCTGTGCGTAGTCTTGGACTGAGACTTACTACTGGACAAGCATGCGACAGTAAGGTGGCCAGACCCTGCCTCTGATGGGGATCCCCCACTTTGGATCCTATCCCCCCAGTCACTGTTCAGCCAATCAGTGGGGGTCTTATCCATTCTGCCAATTGGACCTCAGGACAGTGGTGGCTGAGACCTTTGGCAGCTCCAGATGTTTATGGACTGCAATTCCCATCCCAGCCCCTGCCAGCATGGCCAATGGTGTCCCATGCTGGCAGGGGGCTGATCAGAGTGTAGCAGTCCTGCTTATCTAGATATAAGACCGCCACCATCTCATGAACCTCAAGAGACTTTAAGACTAAAAGTCATTATCCATGTCATTTCCGCAACTGAGTCTATCACATCACCAATAATGTGGGAGATGCTGTGGGAAGAACTTTATGGTAAAATCAACTTTTACCATTAGGGTTTTTGCCCAAATGCCAAAGTGCCTCCCATGTCAATGACGTGATGGCATCGCTTATGAGAGCGACGCCAACATGCTGGCAGAGATGAAGCCCTAGCTTCAATTTATGGCCAGTAAGACCTCCACACACCCCACTCCAACTGGGTTCCAGCTTCAACTTGTTATGCTGCAAAGATCTGGGTACCGCGTGGCGTGCACTGGATTTTGCACAGGTCAAACATAATGTCTGCAGGATGGTTATAAGGGCAAAAGCAAGTTTATAAGGGCAAAAGCAACCAAGATTGGTTGTGGTGGGTTTTCCGGGCTGTGTGGCCGTGGTCTGGTGGATCTTGTTCCTACTGTTTCGCCTTCTTCTGTGGCTGGCATCTTCAGAGGTGTATCACAGAGGGATGTCTGTTACATAACAGACATCCCTCTGTGTTACCCTCTAAATTACCAGCTTAACAGGCTTCTGGAGTGAAACAAGATCCCTGAACCACTTGACCGCAGCGTCACAGAAAAACCCACCAAAATCCAGTTGAATCCAACCGTGAAAGTCTTCAGCAACCGAGATTGTTTTCATGGGCTCCAACCACTCTCTGAACGGCTGAAGGGCACACATGTGACCGGAAAAAGGAATACGCTGTTCTATGGACCTTTAAAGCCCTACATGGCTTGGGAGCAGAACACCCAAAGGACTACCTTCTCCCTGATAAATATACCTGACCACGACAGTCATCTTTATTTATTTTTATTTTATTTCCTTAGATTTTTATATCGCCCCATCCCTGAAGGGCTCTGGACGGTGTACAACATATAAAAAACAGTATAAGACAGTTAAAACATTAAAAGCAGCGATAAAACCATAGAAATTAATTCTAATAAGTATACAGTAGTTCTCAGTAAGATGGAAGTGTGAGTGGCGTCCAGCATTCCAATTTTAAAATTCCCTCTTCCCCAAAAAGGGGTGGGAATGGCAAGTCTCCTCGGATGACAGATGGTCCGGATGTCGAGGGCCAGAGGAGGGGGGGCACAATCAGTGGCTGGTTCCTCCAAAAGCTCGGCGGAACAGCACCGTCTTGCAGGCCCTGTGAAACTCGCTAAGGTCCCGCAGGGCCTGGACAGCTGGAGGGAGAGCGTTCCACCAGGCTGGGGCCAGAGCCATAAATGCCCTGGCCCGCGTGGAGGCCAGCCGCATCGCCGAAGGGCCAGGGACCACTAGTAGATTGGCCTCCGCTGATCTGAGAGGCTGTACAAGGACATATGGGGTGATGCAGTCTCGAAGATACGATGGTCCCAGGCCACGTAAGGCCTTAAAGGTCAGCACCAACACCTTGAAGATGATCCGGAACTCTACTGGGAGCCAATGTAGCTGACACAGTACAGGCTGGATGTGTTCCCAGGTGGCGCTACCTGTCAGCAAACGCGCCGCTGCATGCTGAACCAGTTTTAATCTCCGGATCAAACGCAAGGGAAGGCTCACATAGAGCGAGTTACAATAGTTTAATCTGGAGATGACCGTTGCATGGATCACAGTGGCTAGGTCTGCTTGGGAGAGGAAGGGAGCTAGCCGCCGGGCTTGACGAAGATGGAAGAAAGCAGCCCGGGTTGTATGGGCCACCTGGGTCTCCATTGAAAGAGACAAATCTAGATGGACCCCCAGGCTGTGAACGGAGGGGGTCAGTGCCAATGACCCCCTCCCACACCAGTCGTTGGAAAGTCCTGCCCCCCCTCGCGGCCGAGCCAGAGGATCTCCGTCTTTGATGGATTCAGTTTTAACCTGCTCTGTCGCAACCAACCAGTGACCGCCTCCAAACAGTGCTGTAGAGCCGCAGGGGTGGCGGCTACTCCCCCCTCCATCTCAAAGCAGACGATAGGCTGTTATTGTCATCTAGCGTACTGATGACACAGATCCAGCGCAAAACTCCCGCCCTATGCTTTGAGCAAGGGGTCACATATAGATGTTTAAATAATAACAGCGGGGATAATAGAGCCCTAAGGGTAATGCACCGCATTGAAGCGGGCACTTTCCGGGAGGCCTGATCCCCCGGCACCTCACTTGCTGATTCCTCGCCCGGAGAAACGAGACTATCCATTGAAGGACAGTCCCTACATACTCCAGAGGTATGGCCAGGCGCTGGGTCAAAAGGTCACGGTCGACCACTTCAACCTCTGCGGTGCGACCTAACAACACCAACAGTGCTGAGCCGCCTTGGTCAAGTTGGATCACGCGAGGAATTGGCAATAATTCCTGTGGATAGCTTGACGAGGACAGTCTCTGTCCCATGCCCAGCTTACGGAAAAGCCAGACTGGAAGGGGTCAAAAGCCGAAGGCGTCATCCAGGAAACCTTGGAGAGCTGCTCCAACACCACTCTCTCAATTACCTTCCCAGAAAGCGAAAGATGTTCGAGACGGCAGGCGGTGAATGGTGGCCAGGATCTCGGGATCTCTAACGATGGTCTTTTTTTAAGAGTGGGTGGACCACTGCCTCCTTCAACCCATCCGGGAAGGCTCCTTGCTCAAGGGAGCTATTGATTATACTCAACAGATGGTGTCGTAGCTCCGCCCAGCAGGTTTTTACAAGCCAAGACGGGCACAGATCCAGAGGACAGGTAGTAGGGTCCTAACAGCAGCTTTAAGGGCTCTGTCAACAGCGGACTTCTTTCCAGAGAGCAGGGAAAACTAGAATGGCCAAACAAGGCGGGGCCAGAAGGCGGCAATGGAGTCTCCGGTTCAAGCTAATTGTATCATCAATGTTGGATGGAAGGTCGCAGCGGTAGCCGGGCGACTTCATCCACGCATAAAGAAGCCTTTGCATAAATGCCTAACAGCTAATGTTCAATTGAGAATTTGAAGATCTCTCCAATAGGGAGGTCAATGACCGAATTATGTAATGAAACAATTCAGTTGCTGGGCCGAGAGCTGAAGCTGGATGCGAGAGAGGAGGAAGGGAGAAAGTCCTCTTAAGCGGCCTCCTTCGTGCCGCCATCTCGTAGCGCTTATAACCATAAAGCGTCCTATAAGCATGTTCAACGTTAGCTTCGTCGCTGAATTTCGCTCCACACTCGAAACATCTAGAGCGTTAAGCCCCCGCTTTCATGCTGTATCGAAACTCCTCTGTATACTGCATGGAGCTGGCGTCGAGAATGGCCGAGGCGATGGAAGATGCCGGGGAACAACAACTTCAATGGCGGTATTGGAGAGCCGGGATTTTCCAGGTCCTCCACCTTGCTCATCGAGTGTGCTGGTGGGTTCAGGGTCCCATAGAGCATTCAGGAAACCAAGTGGGATCCATACATGGAGTCTCTCCGGGCGTGGTAAAAAATTCCGACTCCGATCGCCTGGTTCGGGGGTGACAGCGGCAGGAAACCCGCCCGGACCTTTCATTTTGGGCATAATGGTCGGACCATGGCACTCTGTCAGTAGAGGATATGACCAAATTTATCCCCGACCCGAAGACCAAATCCAGCATGTGCCCGGCCTCAGCATGTGCCCGGTGGGGCCAGAATTTATCCAGGGGAGGCCCAGTGTCGCCATGGATGACACTAGGTCCGCAGCAGCCTTACATGAGGCGGCATCGACATGGACGTTGGAGTCACCCAAGACAATAAGTCTAGGGAACCTGGCGCATAACGAAAGTACTGATACCACCTTACCAGCAGCCACGTACGGCAGGCTGTTGCTTCCCGGTCGCAAGCGCTTAGGTGAAGCAGGTACACCAGGAGAACGGTCAACCTCTCTGGGGCCAACCACTCTAGGCCGACACATTCCATGCCGGTGACCTCCGGAACGGGGACTGCCCTAAAGGTAATAGACTCATGGATGGACAATGCCACCCCTCCCTCCCAGCCCTCTGTTCATGATTGGTGAAGACACGCAAAACCCGGGGGCGTGACTTCGCCCAAGGCGACGGTCTCACCTTCGTGCACCCAGGTTTCGGTGATACATGCCAGGTCCACCTGTTGGGCTCCAAGAAAATCTCAGAGCACCATGGTCTTATTGTTGATGGACCTGGCATTAATTAGCACCAAAGATGAAGCAGAGTATCCCTGATCCCAACCACCATCGTTTCTTGGGATAGAGCTTTATAGTGAGTTTCCCAAATATCTGGAGGGATTGTAGCAACCGAAGATGGTTTCCGTGAGCAGTTAGATGTCAATTTCCAGAACAGCGCAGTGTTCTTAGAGCTCACGGCTAAATTAAGCTGTTCCCAAAAGCTACTCCATTATAGCTTGGTTTCTTTTTTTGGATTTGTATTGTGATTTATATTTGTTCTTGGCCTTCCTCGATTTCTATGAGGAGCTTTGTCCAGAGGGGTTAACCTCCTTATAGGCTCTCACCATGGACCTTAACTCATTTTAGAGTTCCTACAATCTGTCATTAACGGCAAGAATTACTTGCTCTAATGCTGTTCTTCTTCTGATTATTACTTAAGTGGGTAGTCAAGCTTACCTGTTTTATGTCCTCCATTATTTCCCAAAAGCCTGTAGCAGGGTAGTACTGTCTATACGCTATCAAAGAAAGACTGTAGTTTGATAACAGCAAGTACTTTGGAGTCTAAATCAGCTTCATTAATTTTCTTTTCAAGACTAGAAGAGGACCAACGAATTTGTGGTAAGGTTTCTGCCCTCCCCTGGCAGCAAAATCCCTCATAATGGTTTTCTGTCTGAAAATAGTCTCGAAGGGGAAACAGCAGGTCAATGTTAGAGAGGAAATGGTCACTTATCGTTAAACGCAGGAGACTTCTCGAATCTGTCAACCAGCTGCACCATTTCTTTGTTGACAATTTCAAATAGTCTATAGTGCTCATTCTCCCCTGACCAACTAGGTGTATTCCGACCGACTGAGATAATCCTGAATCAACTCCTCCCATTAATTATTCTTAAATCTAAGTTATTTTGTCATTTGAGCAAGCTTATAGCCAGTGTAATTACAACTTTCTCATCTTTTGAAACGTCTGCTATAGAAGGGGAAAGGGGGACATCAGCATCAGGAACACAAGATTTATGTTTGGTATAAAGCAACTGGTCATCCAATCCCATTCTTGCGTTAAAGTTCCCTCCCATAATGACCATTGTGTTTGGGACCAACTGAGCGCAGGAATTTTGCAGTTGTCTAAATAGGAGGTGTTGGAAAGAAACTTCCGGAACATTTTATATTATTTAGAATGCAAGTTCATACTATGATGAGAGATACGTTGGATGCTTTCTGTCCTTTTGAGCCCACAAGACAAACATTCGCTTTGGCTAAGAAAGAAAAGGTTAAAGAATACTTTGTTATCCAGATACCAATAAAAAATCTAACGTATTCTGTTGCCAAGTTTGCCCTGGATATCCAAGTAAAATCAGGAAGGCCAGAGCAAGAGCACTCACTGGCTCTGCCAGCTAAATCCTTATTACTAATTCATTATTGAATGACCTTCCACTCATTATCTTGAGCTGATGTTCTGAGTTCCTGAGGTCTATTATCTGTATTTTGTTAACTGTTTTAATCTGTATATTTGTAATATCTGTAAATTTTATGATTTTAACTCTTTTGGATCTTGCTGGTCAATGACCGTAAATAAATTATGTATGTATGGGATAGGTCGGAGGTCAGAAGGCAAACGAGCATGACTACATATCGTGTGCCTTCTATCATATGGCCGCCGCCTACCGCAATATCTACCCCGCTTCTGGCGGGAAGTGTCATTCCTGCCACTGCGTGTACTTGAGCTTTCTAAGATGTCTGAATAAACGGTCTTTTTTCACCAAAGAGCCTTTTATTTCTGCTTCTATGGAATTCCTTACAGTATCCCTGATCCCAACCACCATCGTTTCTTGGGATAGGTCGGAGGTCAGAAGGCAAACGGGCATGACTACATATCGTGTGCCTTCTATCATATGGCCGCCGCCTACCGCAATATCTACCCCGTCCCATCAACACAGGGATCCCCAGCCCCAGAGTTGGTGCCCCCATGACTCTACCAACCTCCCTCTTACTTAAAAAGCCTGGCTAATATCCCCACTAGGTAGTAATCCAATTCGACTAGCTAAACTAGTCCTAACCTATCAAGCCCTAATCTAAGACACAGGCTGACTAAACTAACTGTAAATACAAGTACAAATTCCAATGGCTACCCACAGTTTATGCCATCTTCAAAGGTTCTAAGCCCTCATACCAACCCCTCAGGCCACAGGCTACACAAACATTCTAAGGGTGACAGTTAAACACAGCCAGCTTCGTGGCCTGGTGCACCAGGAAAAAGACGTTTTACCTTTAGCCCCTGCTTACGTATGGAAATTTGTTGGTTTGAAGGTCCGGTTACCAGCCTGGAACAGGGACGGATGTTCTGTGAAATTTGGGGGGTGATCCGTGCCACAGCTTCTGAGGGAGACCATCAGGGACAAACACACTGTTAGATTACTGCAATGCTCTCTACATGGGGCTGCCTTTAAGAAGTGTTTGGAAACTTCAGTTGTACCAAATGCTGTCACCAGCATGTTGACATGAGTGGGTCGCAGGGACCACATCACTCCGGTTTGAGCCCATCGACACTAGCTCATTTCCAGCCACAATTCAAGGTGCTGTTCTCTGGACCTTTAAAGCCCTACATGGCTTGGGAGCAGAACACCCAAAGGACAACCTGCTCCCTGATAAATATACCTGTCCACGACAGTCATCTTCAAAGGTTCTGCTTTTGGTACCCCTGCCTTTTGAGCTGAGTCAGGTAGCAACTTGGAAGAGGAATGTCTCGGTCTTGGCATGAAAACTGTAGAACTCTCACCCCGGAGATGCTCACCGGACCCCTTCAGCTTACATCTGCAGCCAACAGGTGAAGACTTTTTGCTTCATCTGGGGACCCTTTAGTGATCCCACCTACTTGTCCAATGTTTTAATTGTTGTGTTTATATTTTTGTACGTGTATTTGAGCTTGGACCTGACCTGAGCAGACTTCAGGACACTTCCCACGACCATTTCAACTTGATTTTAAAAATTGTTTGATGGTGGGTTTCTCTCAGGCTGCAAATGGTTTCTAGGATTTATTTTTTATGATGATGTATGTTATAAATCTGTTATCTCTCTTGGGGGCCCTGTTGAGGTCAGAAAGGGGCATACAAATGGCAAAAACAATCAAATAATTTATGTGATTTCATTGTGACTCCTCCAATTAAGTTTTGATAGTGGGGGAAACATCACAAGGAACTATTACACGTAACGAGGAGGCTTAGAAGAATTGGTTTTTTGGATCAGAGCATGATCTTTATGACTCAGCCCCTGATTTTCACCGGTAAGATGCCTCTGGAAATAAAAACACTTTTTAAGCTAGAAATGAATTCAACAGTCTTCTCCTGTTCACTGTATCTGGTAACTGGTCATCAGGGGTCCACTCCCGGAGGATACTTCTGCACTCACCTTTGAAAAACAAGCTCACCACAAGGAAGCCATAGAAGGTGACACTGAAAGGAGCCATGAGTCCCATTTCCCTGTTTCTCCTGGGAAGAGAACACAGGTGAGGAGAAAGGGATTGAGTCCAAGGCTGCCCTCTGGAAAGATAGGATCTGCCATGCTGGGTCAGTCCAACAGCCCACCCAGTTTGCAAACTGACCAGGGTGAAACAGACTGCTTCTAGGTCTAATCAATCCAGTTATCACCATGGTCCTATCCGTGGATACTTAAATCTAGAGGATGGGACTACGAACACTGTGAACAGGTATTTCAACACAGTTGAGAAAAGGCCCAGATTTGCAGAAAAATCTGAAATATAATAAAAAAGTATACTGAGGAGAGGGTTAACCCCCTTAAATAATAGAAGCAGGGAACGTTCATGGAACGGAAAGAGGAAATTGCGTGGGTAATAGGGTTGGAGATTCGGACGGCCTGAATCCAAGTTTGGATTCGGACGAGTTGGATCCGAATCTGAGCTGTTCGGATCAGCAGCCAAATTGTGTTTTTATTTTTTGTGTTTTTTTCACATTTTGGCCTGCTGGGGGTGCTTTTGTAGACATATTGGCACCGAAATTTCAGGGTATCATCAGGTGACTGTCCTGATGACACTCCCCAAGTTTGGTGCAGTTCAGATCAGGGGGGCCAAAGTTATGGACTCTCAAAAGGAGGGCACCTATCCCCCATTGTTCCCAATCGGAGCTAAGGAGATGGTGGCTGCCCCTTTGAGAGTCCATAACTTTGCCCCCCCTGAACCAAACTGCACCAAACATGGGGGTGTCATCACAACAGTCTCCTGATGATACCCTGAAAGTTTGGTGCTGGTATGTCTAAAATGTGACCCTGCAGGCTGCATTGCTCTTAATGGGGAATTTCTGGTGGAGGGCTGTGGGGTGCACATTTCTCAAGGTACAGTCACAAAACTTTCAGGGAATCTTCAGGAGAGTCTTTGGATGACACCATCCAGGTTTGGGGAACTTTGCTTATGGGGGCAGTGGGAGATGGACCCTACCCTTCTGTGGGCCCATAACATTGAACCCCCTGAAGCAACGGTCACCAAACCTGGGTGGTGTCATGAAAAGACTCTCTTGAAGACACCCTGAAAGTTTTGTGGGCTTACCATGAGAAATGTGCACTCCACAGCCCTCCCACAGAAATTTCTCATTGGCTTCAATGGAGCCAGCCAGCCCCTGCAGAGCATGGAATCTGGGGAAATTACTCTGGTGACTGTGAGGGGTGCAGTTTTAGAGCTACTGTCACCATAACTTCAGGGTATCATACGAGGACTGTCCTTATGATACTCCCCAGGTTTGGTGAAGTTTGGTTCAGGGGTCCAAAGTTATAGACCCTCAAATGTGTAGCCCCCATCTCCTGTTACCTCCCATTGGAAACAATGCGGGTGGGGCACCCCTTTTGGTAGTAAATAACTTTGCCCCCCCCCCTGAACCAAACTTCATCAAACTTGGGGAGACTATCTTAATAGTTTGGTGCCACTAGCTTTAGAATTGCGCCCCTTGAATGCCAAAACGTGTAAAAACACCAAAAAACCCCAAAAAATTAAAACGGACCTGAAATTTTTGGATTTACCCGAATTTTCAGGCATATCCAAATTGGCTATGATTCGGATTCAGGCATACAAATCACTTTATGCCCCAAAACAACCAAATCTGAAAATGCATGTCCTCGCAACCCCCACTTATCTCGTCTGTCTAATCTAAACATATAGTAAAGCAGCAATTCTGCATTGGAGCTCACATAATTCCTCCCTGTCTACAACATGCATCAATAAGTGATGGAAAACACGCTCAAGAGGGAAAATAACTTCAATCACCAGATCCAATATGGATGCAGGGAGAAGGTTGGAGGGGATCCGAAGCTGCCTTCAGTTAATTGGGGGAATCTTCTGAGAGTGCGCTTCTGACCCCCCCCCCCATCCCAGAAGCCTAGCGGTGTTCATGTCTTACAGGGACATGGTTCTATTTCCTGGGACAGGGATCAAAAGCCAAGTCTCAGCTCATCTCCCCCATGAGAGAAAAAAACTACAGTTATACCTAGGGTTTTGTCAGTGATTTGTTTGGAAATATACGACAAAAACCCGAAATCGGCAAAAACCAAGGTACGCCGTTTGCGCAGGTGAACGCAAACAGCACCCCAAAATTATGCAAAAGTCGCCTCGGATTTTGTCGGCACGCTGACAAAATCCGAGGCGATTGACGATAACCGAGGCAATAAACAGCTGGCGAAGATCGATGACAACCGAAACCGATGAATTCCAAAGTCGTCAAAAAACCATGATATTATTGTATAGGTAGCTTACAAATACATTCTGTGAGCCAGTTACCATGTTTCATTCATTTATTAATTTGTACCCTGCCCTTCTGGGCAAAATAGCACATGATCCTTTTGCACCACCTCCTCCACTCAGTTGCTTTAAGCACAACTCTTTTCCACCAAGGCCTGATCTAGATGGTTCAGCCTCGCTCCATCTTGTCCGATCTCAACACCCATCAAGCACAGCAGAGATTTTCTATTGGATTTAAATCTAGCTAATCCGCAGATGAGTGTCTTGGAATAGCTAGGATCAGTTTCGAGAGATTCAGTCTATACATTTACTCTTGAACTGACCAGTCTGCTCCTTGCCTGCCCTGAAGCAGCTACCATCTATACCAGGAGTCCCCAACCCTCTGGAGCTTGTTGGCCCCTTTGTAATTCTGGCACAGCATGGGGGCACTATGACAAAATGGCTGATCTAGCAGATGGAGCCAACCACCAAATAGTGGCTCTGGTTTACCTTCAGTCACACAGTGAAAATCCTCATGTTGCTGCTGGTAGCTGCTGCCAAACAGTGTTTTTGAGAATCAGCACAGCCAGTTAAATCATTGAAATATTGTGGTGATCATACATCAGCAGTGCTTTGATCATGTGTTCCTGCACAGCAGGGGTTTCGTCTTGATGGCCCTTGTGGCCTCTGCTAACTCTAAGAACATAAGAATATAAGAAAGAGCCTGCTGGATGAGACCAGAGTCCATCTAGTCCAGCACTCGGCTATTTGCAGTGGCCCACCAGATATGCCTTTGGGAGCTCTCATGCAGGATGTGAAAGCAATGGCCTTCTGCTGCGGCTCCTATTCCTGCTCCGGAGCACCTGGTCTGCTAAGGCATTTGCAACCTCGGATCAAGGAGGATCAAGATTGGTAGCCATACATCGACTTCTCCATAAATCTGTCCAAGCCCCCTTTAAAGTTATCGAGGTTAGCAGCCAGCACCACTTCTTGTAGCAACATATTACAAACACCAACCCTTTTTTGCCTCCCTTACAGCTAACTTGCTTCTCTTTTGCCACCATTTGTGTTCCTTCTCATATTCTTTATCAGTCAAGCTGGACTTCCATTTTCTAAAAGACATCCTCTTTTTTTGTTAATTTCCTCAACCTCTCTTGTTAACCATGGTGGCTTTCTTTTGGACAGGGTGCTTCCTTTCCTAACCTACGGAACACATTCCAACTGAGCTTTTATTACTATGTTTTTAAATAACCTCCAAGCATCTTGGACAGTTTTGACTCTCTTGATTTTCCCTTTCAGATTCCTGCACACAACCCCCCTCATCTTTGAGAAATTTCCCCTTCTAAAGGCGAATGTTAGTAGTTGTCACTTGCTCACATGCAGAGATACCGAGTCTGACAGCATTATGGTCGCTGTTCCCTATTGGCTCAACAACACTGACTTCCCGTACCAGGTACTGGGTCCCGCATAGAATTAGATCTACGATCACCTCTCCTCTGGTTGGTTCCACAACCATCTGCTCTAAGCCACAGTCATTTAGCATATCCAGGAATGCTCTCTCCTTACTATGACCTGAACATGCATTTTTCCAGTTTATGTGGGGATGGTTGAAATCACCCATTACTACTATGTTTTTGTTTTTGTTCGCCTCTCTAATTTCTTTTTCCATCTCAAAATCTTCTTGTGCGCTTTGGTCAGGGGGTCGATAATATATTCCTAATATTAGGCTATCCTTCACACCTGATATTGATATCCACAGTGCTTCTGTAGGGGAATCAGCTCCCTTTGCAATGTCTATTTTATGTGACACTATGGCCTCTTTGACGTAAAGGGCAACACCACCCCCAATATGCCCTGTAGAACCTGTAGCCTGAGATAATAGCATCCTACTGGTTCCCCTCATTCCACCATGTCTCTGTGATGCCCAGTATTTCAATGTCCTCCTTCAAAACTCTGTACTCCAGCTCCCCCATTTTAGGTCGAAGGCTTCTACTATTAGGATAGAGACACCTGTATACTCTGACTCTGTCCCTAACCTGGGATTTATGTGCTTTGCCATCTAGTCTTTTTAGATACTATCCCTTGTCACATGCACATTGCTATGTTCCTCGCTTGTATGTGGTTGATTTAGAAAAACCTCCCTCTCTGTCTGCATCCCCATGGATACTGTATTCCAAACCGAAGTCACCTCAGCTTCTGTTGGCTTTGCCCCCAGGGCACAGTTTAACAGCTGTTCTGCCACATTTTAATTTTGAGCGCCAGCAGCCTGGATTCTTTTTGGTTAAGATGAAGCCCGTCCCTTTTGTACAGACGTGCCTTGTCCCAAAAGGTTCCCCAGTTCCTAACAAATCTGAAACCCTCTGCAGTGCAACACCTTCTCAACTACGCATTGAGACCTTGTATCTCCGCTTGCTTAGCTCGCCCTGCATGTGGAACAGGTAGCATTTCTGAGAATGCCACCTTGGGGGTCCTGGACTTCAACCTGTTACCTAGCAGCCTAAATTTAGCTTCTAGAACCTCCAGGATACATTTCCCAATGTCATTGGTGCCAATGTGGACCATAACTGCTGATTCCACCCCAGCACTGTCTAACAACCTGTCTAGACAAAGTGTGACATCTGTAACCTTCGCACCAGGCAGGAAAGTCACCATGTGGTCATCACGCCTCTCACAAACCCAACTCTCTACATTCCTAATGATTGAATCGCCTACTACAAGGAGCCCCCCATCTTGCCGCAGGGTATCTTCTATGATTCAAAAGCCCCACTTGGCTCCACCTACTTTCTAAAGCACTTGGCAGGTGCTGGCCAAGTGTCAACAAGCACTGTGGCACCCATGATTGGTGACCCCAAGCCTATACCCATTCAATTCCTTCTTCTGTTCCTTATAGGGTTCCCCTCCTTGGACCCTTTATCATCTTGGATAAGAATATAAGCCCTTCGGTTGTAGGGCGGTCTATTAAATTTAATTGACTAACTAACTAACTAACCAATTAATAATAATAATAATAATAATAATAATAATAATAATAATAATAATAATAATAATAATAATAATAAGAAGAAGAAGAAGAAGAAGAAGAAGAAGAAGAAGAAGAAGAAGAAGAAGAAGAAGAAGAAGAAGAAGAAGCAGCAGCAGCAGCAGCAGCAGCAGCAGCAGCAGCAGCTTGCTGGATCAGACCAGAGTCCATCTAGTCCAGCTCTCTGCTACTCGCAGTGGCCCACCAGATGCCTTTGGGAGCTCACATGCAGGAGGTGAAAGCAGTGGCCTTCTGCTGCTGCTCCTGAGCACCTGGTCCGCTAAGGCATTTGCAATCTGAGATCAAGGAGGATTAACATTGGTAGCCAAAGATCGACTTCTCCTCCATAAATCTGTCCAAGCCCCTTTTAAATCTATCCAGGTTAGTGGCCATCACCACCTCCTATGGCAGCATATTCCAAACACCAATCACATGTTGCGTGAAGAAATGTTTCCTTTTATTAGTCCTAATTCTTCCCCCCAGCATTTTCAATTTCTCTCTGTCAACATTTTCTACCCCATGCATAATTTGATAGACTTCAATCATATCCCCCCTCAGACGTCTCCTCTCCAAACTAAAGAGTCCCAAACGCTGCAGCCTCTCCTCATAAGGAAGGTGGCTTCGCAAGGTCCTTCAATCATCCCTCGTTGCGCCTTCTCTGCACTTTTTACGGTATCTCTTCGATATCCTTTTTGGGATCGTGGCAACCAGAGACGCTCGAACACAGTACTCCAAGTGTTGAGTCGCTGTGTTTGGTACCTAAGTATAAGGGCATGACAATCTACTACGAGGATGATTTTCCGCCAGGCATTCTAACCTTACCGCAGTCTTCCCAAAAGGGCAGCTTCCCAAATCTGATTCAGGACTGTCACCAGTTCTCAGTAAAGTTGTCCTGTCTCAGGTTTGGCCTTTGCCAGTGGGGATTTGAGACAGGAATTTTTCTTTAGAATGGGAGCCCACTGACGTCTGCATTTATGAGTGTCATGCTGGGCGGTCCTATTACTGGCCAGATCCCTGAGATATTCACAGTCCTCTCCCATTTCAAATTCACTGAACCGGAGTTTCATTTCATGAGAAATTTTCTCCCTGTTCCTAAATTAATAGCTTCTCTTATCCTTAATCTCTTTGTTGTTCTTTTGGTATCTTGTGCTAGTTGGAGATTCTAGAACTCAGAGAAATGTCCTTGTGAAATAAAATTTGTAAACAATTATTATCCAGTAAATGAGTTCTTTTTGAAGAGTGTATGGTTGATTGGATGAGGGATCACCTGTTTGTTCTGATTACCTGATTTTGGCACGAAATTGATCCTATATATTCTGCTCGATTGCAGGATTATAAAGACATCCAGGTCACTTGACTCTGGCAGGGACTCTTGTACATTAGGATTAAATGATAATTCTAGGCTATAGATCTGGAAGTAAGAAGAGTTTGGATTTATACCCTGCTTTTCTCAACCGTAAGGAGTCTCAAAGGTGTTTATAAAACTCTTTCTGTTCTCCTTCCCACAACAGGCATCTTGTGAGGTGGGTTGGGCTGAGAGAGTTCTGAGAGAACTGCGACAGACCCAAGGTCACCCGGCAGGCTTCCTGTGTAGGAGCAGGAAAGCAAATGTAGTTTACCAAATTAGAGTCTGCCACTCAGGTGGAAAAGCGAAGAATCAAACCTCGTTCTCCAGATTACAGTCTACAGCTCTCCAAGATGACCCAATAGGATTATGGGATATGCTACGGTGCACAGTATGCTGTATGCATTACATTGTCCTTTCAAGATCGTTATCAATATATGTAGTTCCTCCTTTTGGCATTACTGAAGCATGCCTAATATGCCTAATACTTACACCATGTTTTCAGATTTCAGAATCCTGGTCCTATTGTTGGCTGTTGTGGGTTTTCTGGGCTGGGTTGCTGTAGTCTGGTAGTTTTCACTCCTAACCTTTTGCCCACGTCAACGGCTGCCATCTTCAATGGCATGTCGCATTCAGTGGCACATCACATCTGAAGGGGAGGGATTCTCTTTGTTTAAGCCAAGTGGAGCATCTAACCTGTTGACGGCTTTGGTCAGGCCACACCTGGAGTCCTGTGTGCAGTTTTGGAGGCCTCATGTCTATTGGAAGTGAAGGACTGTATGCTGTTTCCTGCCTCAACAACAGAGGGGGTTTTACCAGTGAATCAGATAGCTAGAGGGTCAAGACATTGACACTATCCCTTTGATGTTTCGACTAATATCTTAGGGAACTTCCTTCCTGTTTTTTCCTCTTTCTCTCTCTCCCCTTACACTTCCATCTTGCACCATATGTGCAGAGGGATGCCATGTGCATCCATCCCCATCTAGTCAAATTGATAAGATTGGAAGACCTATCTCTCCACTTATCTATCTTGAATGGAGTTCACTAATTAATACACCTCTTATTAGTTTAGAAACTAAGAATGACTCCGACTTTTCTTGCTTGGGGACACACTGCTGGTCTTTGCCTCTGTGCACTCTGCTTGTAATGCTAAGATATCTCTTCCCAGAGAGATAACCAACAGGTTATGGGCCCAGCAGTGCAGCCCTGCATTTTTTTTGCTTTTTCTGCTTGTGCAGTTTTGAGCTCCCAGTGCTTTGAATTGAGTGTGCTTTTGTTTTTTGGCCACTGTGGAGTTACGTTTGTTCCTGGAGATCCATCAGATTAAAAAGCCCAGACTCTCCCCACTGGGTCCAATGTAAGAATACTGCCCTCACCTCATCCAGCCTAAAGGGCACGGAGCCAAATGTGCTTCCACTACTGCTTAAATCCTGCAGGTTGTGGATTGCTGCAGCTGCCCACTGGGAAAGCTTGACTAAGCATCAGTTGACCCTTCTTGCTGGTGCCGACTTGGCCTTTATGGTCTTTATCAAAAGTATATCTGTCGGCTTATTTGTGCCTCTAATTTGTCCAGTGTGCCTTTTGATCGATGGATTCAAAGGCATGCCAACATGAAATCACAGGTTTGTTCCAGGCCTGCAAACCCATTTTGGGGGGGAAAGGAAGAAGAAAATGATTTTCTAAGGGGATGGAAGAAAAATCTGCTTTTTTTGTCTGATGGCAACCAGCAGAGAGACCCTGGTGGGTTGGGTCATGGGGAGAGAAACTGGGTTGCAATCTCTGGGTTGGGAAATTCCTGGATATTTTGGAGGGGGTGGAGCCTCAGATGGACAGGGTGTGGTGAGGAAAGGAACTTCAGTGGTGCACAATGCCATGGAGTTGTTCTTGTCCTGTCTCCCCTGTCCCCCATCCACAGCAACCATTTTCTCCCAGAGAACTGATCCCTGTCATCTGGAGTGACTGCAATTCCAAGAGATTTCCAGCACCCATCTGCAGACTGGCCACCAAAGAGTTAAGGCTCCAGGAAGTGTCAAGATTTGTCCTTCAAGAAGGATCAGACAGAAACAACCAGAGAAACGACAGGCTTGGAAGACAGTTTATTGAAACACCTTTGCCTCCTCCCTGGAATTCAGATTCCATCGCAACTGCAATTAATTACAATTAATTAACGTTGAAATTTTAAATACAGGAATTTGAGGGCTAAACTGAATGGATGGAGAAATTGTGGCCCCCATCGGTTTTTCCATTGCAATTTTAATCTTATTTTAAAATGTCATGTGGGCCTATGGGACGGAGGTTTCCCGCCCCCTCCATCTTTTCAAGTGTCAATAAAGATGTGGGGGGACGGTGCTGTTCTTTTGGCACTAGGGATATCAGCTCTAGATTGGAACAGGGATGTATTGGAACAGGGGTGTCAACCCATTTTCCTCCAGATGTTCATGGACTATGGTTCCCATCAGCCCCTGCCACCTTGGCCAATTGGAGGGACAGAGGTTGACATGCCTGCCATAGAATCTACCTTCTAAAGCAGCCATTTTCTCCAGAGGAACTGGAGATCAATCTCTGCTTGGAGGCAATCTAATTTGGCACCTGAAAAGGTGTGGGGTTAGCTCTGTGCAAGCCTACTGCCTGATGTGGGGGATTCCCTTCTGTTACACCCTGGCCTCCCTTTTGGCCCACTGGTGGGGGAACTTAGGACAACTAAAGTAATCCAGAACCTCTGGCAGCCCAAACATGATGTTTTCTTTTCTGCCTTGCACCAGAAATGACATCATCATGTCCTCGATGGCCACAGAGACGCTCTGATATTTGGACAAAACTCTCTGGTAAAAACAGCTTCCACGCTAGAATTTCCCCAAATAGCAGAGCTTCTTTGCGGTTGTGGGGAATGCAATGACATCCATCCTGGTGCACGCCAGAAATGATGTTCTCAAGTTCCAGTGGCCAGAGGTCTCATCCTATGCCTGCTGCCCATAAGCCCCTCCCCGGCCCTTGCTGGTTGCCAAGAGGTTCCTGGCAACCCTCAACCAATCAGGTTTGAGCTCTTGCAGCCTATTAAAATCACTTTAAAATAGCAATGGACATTTCCTGGCAGCCATGTGTTCTCCATCACTTTTAATTTGGATCTTGGAGTAAGGGCTTTCCCGGGAGACACTCTCTCCCCCCCCACCCCATTTTTTGGGGGTTTAGCTGTCGATCGGCAGTTTTCAAGGGCAAAATACCTTCCAGCTGCCAGTTTAGGCAGCAATACCTGTTTTGCCACCCCTTGCCAGGTGTTCCCTCCCTTGGAAATATATTTCACATGCACCCGATCCACTTTGGGTTTCAAATCCAGTGCCGGCTGTTCTTGCCTTGGTGGAAAACCAAGAGAGGCATCGGTGTCTCAAACTGTCTGGCCGGGCTGGGCGGCGTCCTATCCCTGGGAGTGCACTGCTCACATCTCTCTTTAAGCCTTCGCCTTTTTGCAGACATAAGGCTGCTTCTTGCTACATTTCTTAGAGTTCCAACGTGTGTAATCTGCAAAGCAATTATAAATGAAGATGGGTCATTTCTTCTAGTTTGTACTTTGAAGCACATATAGAGTTATGCGGGGGGGACTGGAAAAATTCAGTCCTGCCCACTCTTCCCCCATTCTTTTTCAAGGACTCCCCCCCCCGAATTTTTCCTAATGGAAAAATTAGGAAATTTGGGAAGCACTAAGAAACTGTTTCTCTTTCAGAATGCATACAATCCCCTATAAGAGAAAAAAATTTTGCGCACGTAATTAACGTTTCATGAACAAATTACGGAAGAGAGTGAACAAGATGATTTAAGCATCAGAGAACCACCACTGTGAGGAAAAGATGAACAGTTGGGGACTAGTCAACTTCAAAAAGGGACAACTAAGGGGAAAAACATGATAGAGGTTTATAAAACTATTTCCCCCACGCCCAAAGTACCAGATTTTGAAATCATCAAACCAACCTATCTATCTATCTATCTATCTATCTATCTATCTATCTATCTATCTATCTATCTATCTATCTATCTATCTATCTATCTATCTATCTATCTATCTATCTATCTATCTATCTATCTATCTATCTATCTATCTATCTATCTATCTATCTATCTATCTATCTATCTATCTATCTATCTATCTATCTATCTATCTATCTATCTATCTATCTATCTATCTATCTATCTATCTATCTATCTATCTATCTATCTATAAGAACATAAGAACAAGCCAGCTGGATCAGACCAAAGTCCATCTAGCCCAGCTCTCTGCTACTCGCAGTGGCCCACCAGGTGCCTTTGGGAGCTCACATGTAGGATGTGAACACAATGGCCTTCTGCGGCTGTTGCTCCCGAGCACCTGGACTGTTAAGGCATTTGCAATCTCAGATCAAGGAGGATCAAGATTGGTAGCCATAAATCGACTTCTCCTCCATAAATCTGTCCAAGCCCCCTTTAAAGCTATCCAGGTTAGTAGACTTCACCACCTCCTGTGGCAGCATATTCCAAACACCAATCACATGTTGCGTGAAGAAGTGTTTCCTTTTATTAGTCCTAATTCTTCCCCCCAGCATTTTCAATGAATGCCCCCTGGTTCTAGTATTGTGAGAAAGAGAGAAAAATTTCTCTAGGTTTAGTGAAGTTGCCCCATCCCCCATTGTTTCCAATGGGAGCTAATAGAAGATGGGGGCTACACCTTTGAATGTCTATAGCTTCGGACCTCCTGAACCAAACTTCACCAAACCTGGGTGGTATCATCAGGAGAATCTCCTACAGATACCCTGAAAGTTTGGTGCTGCTAGCTTAACAATTGTACCCCTGACAGCAGGCATCCCCCCCAAATTTCCCCAGATTCTCCTTTTAAATCCACCCCCTTCGGCATGGATTTAAAGGGAGAATCTGAGGTCCCCAGTTCAAAAACTGAAAGTGATGCAGTTTCAGGGTGGATAATAATCCACCCCAAAACAGCATCACTTTCAATGTTGTTTTAACTGGGGACCCCAGATTCTCCCTTTAAGATGGATTTGAAAGGAGAATCTAATTTAAACACCATTGAAAGTGATGCTGTTTGGGGGTAGATTCCAGCCTCACAGCAGCTGCCCATGGGCAGGGTGTGTGTACAAACCTCAGATTTTGCACCAGGCTCCATTTTCCCTGGCTACCCCTCTGCCTGGAGGGGAGAGAGAAGGGACTGCCGGCTGCCAGATGGGAGCCCAGCCAATGGGGGGGGGGTGAGGCAGAGGGCAGGGGAGGGGAGTCTGCTGTCCCTTGCCTCGGAGACTGCTTTCATAAGCACTGAGGCCGGGGGCGGGGCCTGGGGAGGTGTGGCCTCACCCCCGAACCCCCCCCCATAAAAATCTATACCTACGTCACTGGCGGAGGGACACTGTCTGAAAACCTGATGGCTTTGAGTAATTGCTAATGGGGGGGGCAGTTTGCTCAGCAACTTGATGGGAGGAGTAGAGATGGATGTCTGGGGGAACTTGCACACCAATAGTAGTCTTGTTGAAAGATTCTTGTCATGGAATCTACCTGAGAGCTGTCTTTCAATCAATGGATTTCATTACCAGTTGAGTCTAATTATTGGACAGATTATGGACACAGGACACCAAAGTCATCTGTGACTTGACTGGGGGGGAAAACTTCCAATTCAGTCACAGAGTAGATACACATCTCTTTTTCACGGCTCATGCAACCTGGATCCTCTCTTTACCTTTCTTTGCTGACAGCTCAACGCAATGTTGTTTGAAAATTAATTTTTTCGGTTCTCCATCATTCCAAGGCAGGTAGAGGATGGGACTTTTATCCACCCATACCCAGGTTTTAGTCTGTCACGAGATAATGGGGAAGTTAGACAAGGAAGGCAGAGCTGCCTGGGTAAAAAGACCTTCTGTGTAAGCATTAAAGTGGGATACTCACGCGTGTGTCAATGTGCAGTCCGATCCAGAAATTATTATTTGTTCTGGGAGATCCCTTAATGGTTTTGGAAATATGATCCATTTCTTCCGTGTTGTGGACGGAGGCAAGGTGACCCCCCTTTTCGTGACACTCCATCTGAACAGTAAAAAAATGCATATGTTATCCCTCAGGGAGATGTTTCATGAGATGGAGCAGAACTTGGGAAGCAGGGGGTTCAACCCCTTGCCTAAAATTGGCCCCACCTACTTTAGGAGTCAGTCTGACCAGAGAGTCAAACAATAAATGAAGAAGGAGAAGGAGAAGGAGAAGGAGAAGGAGAAGGAGAAGGAGAAGGAGAAGGAGAAGAAGAAGAAGAAGAAGAAGAAGAAGAAGAAGAAGAAGAAGAAAAAAAAGAAGAAGAAGAAGAAGAAGAAGAAGACGAAGAAGAAGAAGAAGAAGAAGAGGAGGAGGAGGAGGAGGAGGAGGAGGAGGAGGAGGAGGAGGAGGAGGAGGACGACGACGACGACGACGACTTTGGGTTTATACCCCACTTTTCCCAACCATAAGGAGTCTCAAAGCAGCCTACAGGTAGCATTCCCTTCTTCTCGCCACAACATGAGAAGAGAGGTGGGGTTGAGAAATTTAGGAGTGAACTATGACTGGCCCAGGGTCACCCAGCAGACTTCATGTGTTGGAGTGAGGAAACCAATTAAAAAGAAAAGTTGAATTTATACCCCACTTTTCTCTCCTGTAAGCAGTCTCAAGGCAGCTTACTTTCCCTTCCTCTCCCCACAACAGAAACCTGGTGAGGCAGGTGGGGCTGAGAGAGTTCAGAGAGAATTGTGACTAGCCCAGTAGGCTTCATGTGCAGGAGCGGGGAAACAAATTCACTTCACTAGATAAGAGTCCGCTGCTCATGTGGAGTGGGGAATCAAAACCGGCTCTCCAGGCTACAGTTTCCGGGATCATCAGTAGACCTTTGACTATAGTACTGCACCTTATCACTCTATGCCACAGACAGGACTATGTGCAAAAAGGATCTACAAGTCTTAATAGACCATTCACTGAACATGAGTCAGCAGTACGATGTGGTAGTTCAAACAGAAAATGCAATTTGTATACTGTCCAGGTCACACCAAGTCACGGCATCTCTTTACTTGGCTCTGGTTAGGTCACCCTTGGAGCTTTGTGTTCAGTTTTGGGCACTTTTGGAAGAACATTGACAGGCTGGAACACATCCAATAGGAGGACAAGAAGGTGAGGTGTTTGGAGACCACATCCTATTTTATTTATTTTTATTTATGGGTTTTGTATACCGCCCGACCCCCGGAGGGCTCCAGGCGGTGCACAACATGGTTTCCCCTTACAGTACATACAAACAAAACCCATTACATTAAAAAACAGAGGTATAGTTAACAAAAATGATGTCTGGCAATAAACCCTCATTAAAACCCTCCCAAAGAGAGGAGGAGCAAAACAAAAAAGTGGGTCCCGTAGATGGTAAAGGGAACTTCGAACCGGGGGAATAAAAGGGGCACTTCAATGAGTGGCTGGACACTCTAGAAGCCCGGTGGAACCACTCAGTCTTGCAGGCCCTGCGGAATTCACCAAGATCCCGCACGGCCCGGACAGATGGAGGGAGAGTGTTCCACCAGTCAGGGGCCAGGAAAGGGTGAGAGAGCTGGGTATGCTTAGCCTGGAAAGGAGACCACTGAGAGATGAGAAGAAGGAGAAGGAGAAGGAGAAGGAGAAGGAGAAGGAGAAGGAGAAGGAGAAGGAGAAGGAGAAGGAGAAGGAGAAGGAGGAGAAGGAGAAGGAGAAGGAGAAGGAGAAGAAGAAGAAGAAGAAGAAGAAGAAGAAGAAGAAGAAGAAGAAGAAGAAGAAGAAGAAGAAGAAGAAGAAGAAGAAGAAGAAGAAGAGGAGGAGGAGGAGGAGGAGGAGGAGGAGGAGGAGGAGGAGGAGGAGGAAGAGGAAGAGGAGCAGGAGCAGGAGCAGGAGTTTGGATTTATATCCTCCCTTTCTCTCCTGTAGGAGACTCAAATGGGCTTACAATCTCCTTGCCCTTCCCCCCTCACAACAAACACCCTGTGTGGTAGGTGGGGCTCAGAGAGCTCAGAGAAGCTGTGACTAGCCCAAGGTCACCCAGCTGGTGTGTGTGGGAGATAGCCATTTTCAATAAGATAGCCATTTTCATAAGAACATAAGAAAGAGCCAGCTGAATCAGACCAGAGTCCATCTAGTCCAGCACTCTGCTACTCACAATGGTCCACCAGATGCCTTCGGGAGCTCACGTGCAGGAGGTGAAAGCAATGGCTTGCTGCTGCTGCTGCTGCTGCTCCCAAGCATTTGGTCTGCTAAGGCATTTGCAATCTCAGATCAAGGAGGATCAAAATTGGTAGCCAATGATCGACTTCTCCACAAATCTATCCAAGCCCCTTTTAAAGCTATCCAGGTTAGTGACCACCACCTCCTTAGTGTCACCACCTCCTTTGGCAGCATGTTCCAAACACCAATCACATGTTGCATGAAGAAATGTTTCCTTTTTTTAGTCCCAATTCTCCCCCTCCCTCAAATTTTCAATGGATTCCCCCTGGCTCTAGTATTGTGAGAAAGAGAGAAAAATTTCTCTTTGTCAACATTTTCTACTCCATGTATAATTTTATAGACTTCAATCATATCCCCTCTCAGACGTCTCCTCTCCAAACTAAAGAGTCCCAAACTCTGCAGCCGCTCCTCATAAGGAAGGTGCTCCAGTTCCTCAATCGTCCTCGTTGCCCTTCTCTGCACTTTTTCTATCTCTTCGATATCCTTTTCTTTTTTTTGGAGATGTGGCGTAATTGTGAGGTGTTACACAGTACCTCCAGCAGTGCGGTCAGCATCTACTGCTTGGCTTTATATATAAGGGCATGACAATCTTTGCAGTTTTATGATCAATTCTTTTCCTAATGATCCCCAGCAGAGAGTTTGCCTTTTTCACAACTGCCATGCATTGAGTTGCCATTCCCATGGAACTATCAACTAAGACGTCCAAATCCCTTTCCTGGTCTGTGACTGATATCATGGACCCCTATATGTGAAGTTTGGATTTTTTGCCCTTATGTGCATCACTTTACATTTTGCTACATTGAACTGCATTCGCCATTTCTTAGCCCACTCACCTAATTTACCAAGGTCCGCTGAGTTTTCTCAATAGTTTTTGGTGAGAAAATTTGTCAAAAGCCTTTGGGAAATCCAAGTAGACAATGTCCACTGGTTCCCCCTTATCCACATGCCTGTTTAAACCCTCAAAGAACTGTAGTAAGTTTGTAAGACAGGATTTGCCTCTGCAAAAGCCATGCTGACTCTTCCTCAGCAGGTCTTGCTTTTCTACATGTTTTATAATTTTATCTTTAATGATAGATTCTACTAATTTACCAGGAACCGATGTCAAACTGACTGGCACCATGTAATTTCTCCTAGATCCTTGGGTGCTTAAAGATTGGTGTGACATTGGCCATCTTCCAGTATTCAGGGATGGAGCCTGATTTCACGGATGAGTTGCATATTAAAGTGAGAAGATCAGCAATTTTATGCTTGAGCTCTTTAAGCACTCTTGAGTGAATGCAATCTGGGCCAGGGGATTTGGTAGCATTTAGTTTATCAATGGTCAATCTATACATATAAAAAGTAACCTGTGACTTTGTTGGTGACAGATGCCCTCGGACACCACTTCACCAACCACCCTGAAACTTTCAGACACTGCCCCTCATGCCTCCTACTGTGTTCATATCTCCTTCCCCCTCTCCGACACCGCACCTACACCCCAAAAACGCCTTCCCCCCAAATGAAGCTGGCTGTGTGTAACTGTCACCCTTAGAATGTTCGTGTCCTTAGAATGTTCGCTCAGATGGCCAGATAGGAGCAGTGGAAACAGTACATAGGCCACTCGAGTGGAAGTGAAACACATACACACACATACACTGCTGTTTTAAATGGATTTTAGAGTGATGGAGTGTAGATGTTAATTATAATTTTGATTCGCTCCTCTAGCTAATATATTATGATGTTTTATGTATGATGTTTTATGATGTACACCGCCCAGAGCCCCTTCGGGATGGGGCGGCATATTAAACAAACAAACAAACAAACAAATAAATAAATAAATAAATAAAAAGTAAGTAAGTAATAGTAATAGTAATAGTAATAGTAATAGTAATAGTAATAGTAATAGTAATAGTAATAGTAATAGTAATAGTAATAGTAATAGTAATAGTAATAGTAATAGTAATAGTAATAGTAATAGTAATAGTAATAGTAATAGTAATAGTAATAGTAATAGTAATAGTAATAATGAGGGAGAGGGAAGGGAGGGAGGGGGAGGGGTGGCATGCAAGGGAAGAGAAGTGAGAGAGGGGAGAGAGTGAGGGGTGGCATGCAAGGGACGGGAGGGAGGGGCCAGGCACCCTAGATTCCCTGAATACTGCGGATACAGTTCAGAAAACCAGGACATGTTACTTGGGAGTAAGCTCGGTAAAGCAACTGTGACATACTTTGAATGGCTGTGTCGCGCCCCTCAGAGGGTATACTCTGAAGCGACACCCATTGCCACCAACCAAACTTACTCCCAGGTAAAGGATCGTGACCAGCCAGCCTAGATGTGTGTGGGAGGGATGCCTTTCCATCCCCCCCAAGGAATGCGGTCACACACATCAATGACGTCGCACAGTATCAGGCTGCACGTTTCCATGAGCACGTACTGCTGGCCTCTATAACTTATTTGTGGCTACTGTTCCTTTCCCATTTGACCACAATAACCCACAGCAATACATTGCTACCAGCAGCCACTAAAGCAGAGGGGGTCATCCAGCCCGGTTGCCCCACCTTCAAGCGTCAGCTCGAGAGAGTCCTGCCCTCATTTTTGCCCCAAGACAAACCTCTCACCTCTGCGTCGGTCCACATCATCAAGTCATTGAACAGGCCGTAGCAATGGTCTTTGTCGATCGCCCAGCCCTCAGGACACGATTCATCTTCTGCAAAGGCTTAGGGAGAAGGCAAGCACAATCTCTGCTATACTCCAGTTGCAAGACAAGGGACAGCCCTGCCCTTCAACCCCTGCCAAGCTGAAGGCAACAGGCAATGCTTTCATAGTCATCCAGCATACACAGGGGAGCAACGGTGCTACTTGTACTGATTCATCCAGACCTTGGGGTTTGGTTGTCACCAGCGTTCCCTGTAAACTATGCGAATGCGTGGCCACCATATTAGTGCTGCACAGATAAGGAGCCACTTGGCAGGGGGGCAGGGGGAGCAGGTCATGACCCATCAACCCTGGGGGCAGGAGGTCCAGCATCTGGTCGTGCCTCACTCACCCTGGGGGGGAGAGGAAGGGGAGCCTGCATCAAGTCATGGCCCAACCACCACGGGAAGCCAAAAGAAGGCCAGCCTATACCCTATAGTCTGTTCTAGAGGTGACTGTTGCATGGATCACTGTGGCCAAGCCAGAGGTAGAGAGGTACGAAGCCAACTGCCTTGCCTGATGCAGGTGGTAAAAAGCACCCCAGGTACCCCAGGTAGCACCCCAGGTAGTTTTTGCCACCTGGGCCTCCAATGACAAGGTGGAGTCCAGGGTAACCCCCAAGCTGCTAACTGATGAGGCCAGATGTAAGGTCGCCCCATCAAGCGTCGGTAGGCAGTGATCACATCTTCTTGTCCAATGTTTTAATTGTTGTGTTTGTATTTTTGTACGTGTATCTTAGCTTGGACCTGACCTGAGCGGACTTCAGGACTCTTCCCACCACCATTTTAGCTTGATTTTGAAAATTGTCTTATGGTGGGTTTGTGTTAGGCTGCAAATGGTTTCTAAGATTTATATTTTTATGATGATGATGATGATGTATATTATAAAGCTGTGATCGTTCTTGGGGACCCTGTTGAGGGCAGAAAGGTGGCATACAAAGGGCAAAAACAAACAAATAATTTATGTGATTTCAAACTCCAATTAAGTTTTGAAAGTGGGGGAAACATCACAAGGAACTATTATAGGTAACAAGGAGGCTTAGAAGAATTGGTTTTTTGGATCAGAGCATGAGCTTTATGGCTCAGTCCCTGATTTTCACCAGTAAGATGCCTCTGGAAATAAAAACACTTTTAAAGCTAGAAATGGAATCCACAGTCTTCTCCTGTTCACTGTATCTGGTAACTGGTCATCGGGGATCCACTCCCGCTAAACCCGGAGGATACTTTTGCACTCACCTTTGAAAAACAAGCTCACCACAAGGAAGCCATAGAAGGTGACACTGAAAGGAGCCATGAGTCCCATTTCCCTGTTTCTCCTGGGAAGAGAACACAGGTGAGGAGAAAGGGATTCAGTCCAAGGCTGCCCTCTGGAAAGATAGGATCCGCCATGCTGGGTCAGTCCGACAGCCCACCCAGTTTGCAACCTGACCAGGGTGAAACAGACTGCTTCTGGGTCTAACCAATATATTCAGTTATCACCATGGTCCTATCTGTGGTTACTTAAATCCAGAGAATGGGACCATGAACACTGTGGACAGATAATGCAACACAGTTGAGAAAAGACCCGGAAATTCCTGGATTGCCCTTCTCTGCCCTTTTTCTATCTCTTCGATGTCTTTTTTGAGATGAGGCAACCAGAACTGAACACAGTACTCCAAGTGCGGTCGCACCACTGCTTTATATAAGGGCATGACAATCTACTACAAGGCATTCCAACCTTACCACTGTCTTCCCTGAAGCGCAGCTTCCCAAATCTGATTCAGGACTGTCACCAGTTCTCAGCACAGTGGTCGTCTTACTTGGTGAGTTTTGGACAGGTTTTCTTTAGAATTCTGACGTCTGCATTTATGAGTGTCATGCTGGGCGGTCCTATTACTGGCCAGATCCCCGAGATATTCACAGTCCTCTCCCATTTCAAGTTCGCTGAACCGGAGTTTTATTTCATGAGAAATTTTCTCCCTGTTCCTAAATTAAGAGCTCATTTTATCCTTAATGTCTTTGGTGTTCTTATGATATCTCGAGCTAATTGGAGATTGTAGAACTCAGAGAAATGTCCTTGTGAAATAATATTTGTAAGCAATTACAATCCAGTAAACGAGTTCTTTTTGAAGAGAATGTGGTTGATTGGATGAGGGACAGGGGCGTACCTAGGCAAACTGGCACCCGGGGACAAAACCTGAGTTTGGCGCCCCCCTCCCCGCCCGGCGTATGGGCTGCCACCCTCCCCCACCATGACCAAACAATGATTTTTTGTACCAGCTCACAAAACACCTCCCCCTCCCGTCAAAACATACATGGCTCTCTCCCCACCAACTCTTTTCCTAATTTCTTAATCACAACAACCCTATGAGGTAGGTTGTTAACCTGAGAAACAACTCCAAGCCAGTGCAAATGGGTATTAAGCATGTAAATCTCTCACAAATCACCCCCAGCAAAACATTTACCAAACAAATGTCAGCATCATCTCTCACAAAACACCTCCAGTTGAATCCACCCACAAACAGCATCACTTTCAATGGTGTTTAAACTAGGGAGCTCAGATTCTTCTTTTCAACCTACCTTAAAGGGAGAATCAGGGGTCCCCGGTTAACTTCACATTGAAAGTGATGAAATTTGGGGTTACATTCTCCCCCACCCTAGAGGAAACAGCATCACTTTTGAGAGTTGGAGATTCAGGGAATGAAACAACAGCGAGATTCAATGTTGGAATCTGCCAGGCAGGAATTCAGGCACTTCTTCCACGGACTTAAAAATTGACTCCTGATTATGGCTCCTGCCCAAATATATGGGAACAAATGCGAATCTTCACCAAAAAAGGTATTTGGGTTGGGGGGGAGGGTATTTTTGGTGTTTTTTTGACCTGCAGGGAGCACCATTTAAAGCTAACGGCACCATGATTTCAGGGCATCATCCAGACTGCTCTGATGATACCACCTGAGTTTGGCCCGATGTTTGCTTTTCCAGGGGCAGCCAAAGTTATAGGACACCCAAAATGGAATGCCCACATCCGCAAGATATTGTTTTTCAATGGGAGCTAACCTCGGAGATGGGGCGGCTACCCATTTGAGGGACCATAACTTTGGTCACCCTGAACATGACTTCACCAAACTTGGGTAGCATCATAAGAATAGTTAATAGATGATACCCTGAAATTTTGGTGTCACTAGCTTTAAAAATACACCCCTTCCAGGCACCCCAAGAAATTTGCCCAAGATTCTTTGTTTTGCAGTGACTTTGCTCCATTGTAGTTAATGCGGAATTTCTGAGGCAGGCTGTGTACATTTTTGAAGATAGAGGCGCCAGACTCTCAAAGTGGCTACCAGGAGGGTCTTCCTGGTAACAGCATCCAAGCTTGGTGAGCTTTGTTTCTGGAGTGGGGGGGAGGGCGAGTTGAGATACTTCTGAGAGAACTCAGGCCACAGGCTTTCACTGCAGGAGCTGGCGAAACAAAATAAGCCTTTGGGGGGCCCATAAAATTGAACCCCCCAGAAGCAAAGGCCTCCAAACCTGGATGCTAATACCAGGAGGCCCCTCCTGGAGCCATCCTGAAGAGTCTGGTGCGCCTATCTTCAAAGGAAGCTGTGCGACGCCTGCGCTACACACCGGCAGAAATTCCCCATTGGCTACAATGGAGCAAATGTGCACTGCAAAACAAAGAATCTTGGGCACATTTCTTGGGGCAGTGCCTGGAAGAAGTGTATTTTAGCTAATGACACACTAAATTTCAGGGTATCATCTGTTAACTATTCTTCCTATGATGCCACCCAAGTTTGGTGAAGTTATGTTCAGGGGGGACCAATGATTATGAGCCCCCCAAATGGGTAGCAACCCCCCCCATCTCAGGTTAAGCTCCCCATTGAAAACAATGGGGTTGGGGTCACCCCCTTTGGGGGTCCATAACTTTGCTGCCCCTAAACCAAACATCACCAAATTCGGATAGTATCATCAGGACAGTCTCTGGATGGTACCCTGAAATTTTGGTGTTGCTAGTCCTAGATATGCGCCCCCTGCAGGCCGGAACGTGAAAAAACACTTTAAAAACTTTAAAAACCCACAAACGACCCTGAAATGCTGGCGTCCCCCCATGTGACCAAATGAGGGGCACCCGGGGACAGAGGGTACCCCCTGTCCCTAGGCAGGAACGCCACTGATGAGGGATCACCAGTTTGTTTTGATGACCTGACTTTGGCACGTAAATAGATCCTATATATTCTGCTGGATTGCAGAATTATAAAGACATCCAGGTCACTTGTCTCTGGCAGGGACTTTTGTACATTAGGATTAAATGATAATGCTAGGCTATAGGTATGGAAGTAAGAAGAGTTTGGACTTTTCGCAACTGTAAGGATTCTCAGTGATGCTTATACACTCTTTCTGTTCTCTTTCCCTTGACAGGCATCTTGTGAGGTGGGTGGGGCTGAGAGAGTTCTGAGAGAACTGTGACAGGCCCAAGGTCACCCGGCAGGCTTCCTGTGTAGGAGCAAGAAAGCAAATGTAGTTTACCAGATTAAAACCTGCCACTCAGGTGGAAAAGCGCAGAATCAAACACAACACTGGCTCTCCAAGATGACTCAATAAGATTATGGGATATGCTACTGTGCACAGTATGCTGCATGCATTACATTGTCCTTTCAAGATTGTTATCATTATATGTAGTTCCTCCTTTTGGCATTACTGAAGCATGCCTAATATGCCTAATACTTACACCATGTTTTCAGATTTCAGAATCCTGGTCCTATTGTTGGCTGTTGTGGGTTTTCTGGGCTGGGTTGCTGTAGTCTGGTAGTTTTCACTCCTAACCTTTTGCCCACGTCAACGGCTGCCATCTTCAATGGCATGTCGCATTCAGTGGCACATCACATCTGAAGGGGAGGGATTCTCTTTGTTTAAGCCAAGTGGAGCATCTAACCTGTTGACGGCTTTGGTCAGGCCACACCTGGAGTCCTGTGTGCAGTTTTGGAGGCCTCATGTCTATTGGAAGTGAAGGACTGTATGCTGTTTCCTGCCTCAACAACAGAGGGTTTTTTACCAGTGAATCAGATAGCTAGAGGGTCAAGACATTGACACTATCCCTTTGATGTTTAGACTAATATCTTAGGGAACTTCCTTCCTTCCTGTTTTTTCCTCTTTCTCTTCCCTTTCACTTCCATCTTGCGTCATATGTGCAGAGGGATGCCATGTGCATCCATCCCCATCTAGCCAGATTGATTAGAATGGAGGACCTATCTCTGCACTTTTCGAACCTGAATGTAGTTCACTAATTAATACACCTCTTATTAGTTTAGAAACTAAGAATGACTCTGACTTTTCTTTATAGCAATCACACAGATATGCTTGGGGATACTCCGTTGGTCTTTCCCTCTGTGTACTCTGTTCGTAATGCTAAGATATCTCTTCCCAAAGAGATAACCAACAGTTTATGGGCCCAGCTTTGCAGCCCTGCATTCTTTTTTGCTTTTTCTGCTCATGAGGTTTTGAGTTCCCAGTACTTTGAATTGAGTGTGCTTTTGTTTTTTGGCAACTGCGGAGTTACGTTTGTTCTTGGAGATCCATCAGAATAACATCCCAGACTCTCCCCACTGGGTCCAGTGTAAAAATACTGCCCTAACCTCATCCAGCCTAAAGGGCATGGAGCCAAATGTGCTTCCACTACTGCTTAAATCCTGCAGGTTGTGGATTGCTGCAGCAGCCCACTGAGAAAGCTTGACCCAGCATCAGTCAGCCCTTCTTGTTGGTGCCCACTTGGCCTCTTGGCTCTTTATCAAAAGTAGTTCTATCAGCTTATTTGTCCCTCCAATTTGTCCCATGTGCCTTTTAATTGATGGGTTTAAAGACATGCCGACATGAAACCAAAGGTATGTTCCACGCCTGCAAGCCTCATAGTAAGGAGAGAGCATTCCTGGACATGCTAAATGACTGTGGCTTAGAGCAGATTGTTGTGGAACCAACCAGGAGAGAGGTGATCCAAGATCTAATTCTGCACAGCAGTCATTTTCTGCCGGAGAACTGATCCCTGTCATCTGGAGTTATTGTAATTCCAGGAGATATCCAGTGCCCATCTGCAGGCTGGCCACCAAAGAGTTAAGGCTCCAGGAAGTGTCAAGATTTGTCCTTCAAGTAGGATCAGAAAGAGACGACCAGAGAAACCACTGGCTTGGAAGACAGTTTATTGAAACACCTTTGCCTCCTCCCTGGAATTCAGATTCTGTCACAACTGCAAGTAATTAAAATTAATTAACGTTGAAATTTTAAACACAAGAATTTGAGGGCTAAACTGAACGGATGGAGAAATTGTGCCCCCCGTTGGTTTTTCCATCGCAATTTTAATCTGATTTTAAAGTGTCATGTGGGCCTGTGGCACAGAGGTCTCCGCCCCTCCATCTTTTCAAGTGTCAAAAAAGATGCAGGGGGAGGGAGCTAGGGATGTCATCTCTAGATTGGAACAGGGGTGTATTGGAACAGGGGTGTCAACCCATTTTCCTCCAGATGTTCATGGACTACGGTTCCCATCAGCCCCTGCCACCTTGGCCAATTGGAGGGACAGAGGTTGACATGCCTGCCATAGAATTTACCTTCTAAAGCAGCCATTTTCTCCAGGGGAACTGGAGATCAATTTCTGCTTGGAGACCACCTAATTTGGCACCTGAAAAGGTGTGGGGGTAGCTCTGTGCCAGCCTACTGCCTGATGTGGGGGATTCCCTACAGTAGCACCCTGGCCTCCCTCTCTTTTGGCCCACTGGTGGGGGAACTTAGGACAACTAAAGTAATCCAAAACCTCTGGCAGCCAAAACGTGATGTTGTCTTTTCTGCCTTGCACCAGAAATGACATCATCATGTCCTTGATGATCACAGAGATGCTCTGATATTTGGACAAAACTCTCTGGTTAAAACAGCTTCCATGCTAGAGTTTCCCCAAATAGCAGAGCTTCTTTGCAGTCATGGGCAACGCAATGGCATCAGTCTTGGTGCATGTCAGAAATGATGTCCTCACGTTCCAGTGGCCAGAGGTCTCAGCCTATGCCTGCTGCCCATAAGCCCCTCCCTGGCCTTTGCTGGTTGCCAGGAGGTACCTAGCGACCCTTGACCAATCAGGTTTGAGCTCTTGTGGCCTATTAAAATCACTTTAAAATAGCAATGGACATTTCCTGGCAGCCTTGTGTTCTCCATCACTTTTAATTTGGATCTGGGAGAAAGGGATTTCCCGGGAGACACCCTCTCCCCCTCCCCATTTTTGGGGGGTTTAGCTGTCGATCGGCAGTTTTCAAGGGCAAAATACCTTCCAGCTTTCAGTTTATGTAGCAGTACCTGTTCTACCACTGCTTGCCAGGTGTTCCCTCCCTTGGAAATATATTTCCCATGCACCCTGTCCATTTTGGGTTTCCAATCCAGTGCCGGCTGTTCTTGCCTTGGTGGAAAACCAGGAGAGGCATCGGTGTCTGAAACTGTCTGGCCTGGCCGGGCAGCGTCCTATCCCCGGGAGTGCACTGCTCACATCTCTCCTTAAACTGCAGACATTTTGCAGATATAAGGCTGCTTCTTGCTACATTTCTTATCGTTCCAACGTAGGTAATCTGCAAAGCAATTAGAAACGAGGATGGGTCATTTCTTCTAGTTTGCACTGTGAATTGCATCTAGGGTTATGCAGGGGAGGGGGGAAGAGCTGGAAACATTCAGTCCCCCATGCTTTCCCAAGAACTCCCCCCCTTTTTCTAATGGAAAAATTGGGAAATGTGGGAAGCACTGGAAAAAAATTCCTAAGAAACCTTTTGTGTTTCAGAACGCACAAAATCCTTTCTAAGTGAATTTTTAAAAAGCATTTAATTTGAAAGGTTTCATGTACAAAGGACAGAAGAGAGTAAACAAGACAAATAAACAGAGGCATATGGCCTCCAGGGACGTGTGGGGGTGCACATGAGCAAATGGTGTGCGCCCCAGCTGCACGGCAGCAAGCCCCACCTCCCTGCAGGACAGCCTTTGGGCAAAGGCCAGCCTGCATGGAGGGCAGGGGTGGGACTGAGACACATGGCCCCAAACACAAGGGCCCCACCCCTGCTTGCACAGAGGCTGGGGGCGGGCTCAGGGGCTTAGCATTGCACCTCTGAGTCCCGCCCTCCACTTCTGTGCAGGCCAGCTTTTCAAAGGCAGGGGGCTAGGCCAGAGAAGGAGTTGTCTCCAGGCACCATTTCCCACAATACACCTCTGTGATTAAAGGGCCAGAGAACCACCCCTGTGAGGAAAAGATGATCAGTTGGGGACTAGTCAACTTCAAAAAGAGACAACTAAGGGGGGGGGGACATGATAGAGGTTTATAACATTAAGCACAGAGACCACTTTTCCCCACACACCCCAAATACCAGATCTTGAAATCATCAAAATAAGTGGATGAGAAGTACATTCGGGATAGACAAAGGGAAACAGTTCTTTGTATTGTCGAAGGCTTTCACAGCCAGAATCACTGGGGACGTTTCGCCTGCATCTGTGGCTGGCATCAGCCCAGAAACGCAGCCCAGAGACCACACATCACCCAAAATAGTTCTTTATTGAACTAATGTGCAGAGCTGAATAAGGACATAGGATGCTTATCTCACTACAATTGCCAATTTCCTGCCTCTAATATAATAGGCCTGCTCCTCTGATCCTGGAGAGAAGAGGTCTGCATCATGACTAGTAGCCATTTTGACTAGCAGCCATGGATCGCCCTCTCCTTCATGAACATGTCTACTCCTCTATTAAACCCTTCCAAGTTTGTTTGTTTGTTTGTTTGTTTGTTTGTTTGTTGGTTGGTTGGTTGGTTGGTTGGTTGGTTGATTGATTGATTGATTGATTGATTGATTGATTGATTGATTGATTGATTGATTGATTGATTGATTGATTGATTGATTGATTGATTGATTGATTGATTGATTGATTGATTGATTGATGCATTTTTATACCGCCCTCCCCCGGAGGGCTCAGTTATGCTAATAAGTTTGTTATGCTAATTATGCTAAATTCCTAAGAAACATAAGAACATAAGAACATAAGAACTAGCCTGCTGGATCAGACCAGAGTCCATCTAGTCCAGCACTCTGTTACTCGCAGTGGCCCACCAGGTGCCTTTGGGAGCTCACGTGCAGGATATGAAAGCAATGGCCTTCTGCTGCTGCTCCTGCTCCTCAGCACCTGGTCTGCTAAGGCATTTGCAACCTCAGATCAAGGAGGATCAAGATGGGTAGCCATAGATTGACTTCTCCTCCATCAATCTGTCCAAGCCCTTTTTAAAGCTATCCAGGTGAGTGGCCATCACCACCTCCTGTGGCGGCGTATTCCAAACACCAATCACACGTTGCGTGAAGAAGTGTTTCCTTTTATTAGTCCTAATTTGTTTCCCCAGCATTTTTAATGCATGCCCCCTGGTTCTAGTATTGTGAGAAAGAGAGAAAAATTTCTCTCTGTCAACATTTTCTTTCTCTGTCAACATTTTCTCTCTGTCAAACTTTTTCTCTTTCAGAATGCACACAATCCTCTATAAGAGAATTTTTTTGCACACATAATTAACATTCCATGTACAAATTACGAAAGAGAGTCAACAAGATGATTTAAGGGCCAGAGAACCCCCCCGTGAGGAAAAGATGAACAGTTGGGGACTAGTCAACTTCAAAAAGGGACAACTAAGGGGAAAACATGATAGAGGTTTATACAATTAAGCACAGAGACAATTCTGCCCCGCCCCCCCGGTCGAAAGTACCAGATTTTGAAATCATCAAAATAAGTGGATGAGCAGTAGAGTCAGGATAGACAAAAGGAAATAGTTCTTTGTACAACTTATTTACGGAGCTGAATAAGGACATCTAATCCTGGAGAGAGGAGGTCTGCATCATGACTAGTAGCCATTTTGACTAGTAGCCATGGATCACTCTCTCATTCATAAACATGCCCACTCCCCTATTAAAGCGTTCCAAGTTGCCAGCCATCATCACATCCTGCAGCACAGAGTTCCACAATTTGACACTGCATTGCATGAAGAAATACTTCGTTTGTTTTGAACCTCTCACTCTTGTTTTGAACTTCTCACCCTTGAATTTGAACCCTTCACACTCAGCAGATGACCCAGCCTTTGACTATTAAGAGAGCGAGGAGAGAAAAGCTTTTCCTTGTCCACCGTCTATCAAGCCTGAGAAAATTCTTGGCACGTCTCCAGGACGGGATGTGGCATTGGTATCCTCGTCAAGCCCTTGTAGGTTCCTGCCATGTCTCCAGGACGGGATGTGGCATCTTTGGACTGCCTTTGTTAAGCTAACCATTTACTGTTCGTTCCTGGCTAATTTCCCTTCAGCAGCAGCAGGAGCAGCAGTGGCATAGGAGGTTAAGAGCAGGTGCAGTCTAATCTGGTGGAACCGGGTTTGATTCCCCGCTCTGCCGCCTGAGCTGTGGAGGCTTATCTGGGGAATTCAGATTAGCCTGGGCACTCCCACACACGCCAGCTGGGTGACCTTGGGCTAGTCACAGCTTCTCGGAGCTCTCTCAGCCCCACCTACCTCACAGGGTGTTTGTTGTGAGGGGGGGAAGGGCAAGGAGATTATCAGCCCCTTTGAGTCTCCTGCAGGAGAGAAAGGGAGGATATAAATCCAAAACTCTCTCTCTTCTCTCTCTTCCTCTGAATTGCTTCTCTGCTGGGATGCAAGCTTCAGAGATTCCCAAAAGGAGAGATAAGGCGGAGCGACACTCTCTGAACACCTGACAGGGCTTTGAGTAATTGCTAATAGGGGGGGCAGTTTGCTTAGCAACTTGATGGGAGGAGTAGAGATGGATGTCCGGGGGAATTTGCACCCCAATAGTAGTTTTCTCAAAAGATTCTTGTCATGGAATCTACCTGACAGCTGTCTTTCAATAAATGGATTTCATTACCAATTGAGTCTTATTATTGGACAGATTATGGACACAGGACACCAAAGTCAGCTGTGACTTGACAGGGGGAAAAAACCCCATGTCATTCTCCTTGGCAAACAGGGTAACTTCCAATTCAGTCTCGGAGTAGAAACACCTCCCTATTTCACGGCTCATGCAACCCGGACCCTCTCTTTACCTCTCTTTGCAGACAGTTCAACACAGTCCTCTTTAAACATGAAATTGTTTGGTTCTCCATCGTCCCAAGGCAGGTAGCGGTTCGAGGTATGATCCACCCATTCCCAGTTTCCAGTCTGTCACGAGATAGTGGGGAAGTCAAGGTTAGAGAAGGAACCCAAAGATGCCTGGGTAAAAAAAACAAACCCCTTTTGTTTAAGCATTAAAGTGGGATACTCACATCTCTGTCAATGTGCAGTCCTATCCAGACATTGTTATATTCTCTGATATTTCTCCTAATGTATTGGGAAAGATGAACCATTTGTTCCATGTAGTGGATGGAGGCAAGGTGAAGCTTCTTTTTTTGACACTCAATCTGAACCATTAAAAAATGCATATGTTATCCCTCAGGGAGAACAGGAGGAAGAAGAAGGAGGAGGAGGAGGAGGAGGAGGAGGAGGAGGAGGAGGAGGAGGAGAAGGAGGAGGAGAAGGAGAAGGAGAAGGAGAAGAGTTGGATTTATATCCCCCCTTTCTCTCCTGCAGGAGACTCAAAGGGACTTACAACCTCCTTGCCCTTTCCCTCTCACAACAAACACCCTGTGAGGTAGGTGGGGCTGAGAGAGCTCCGAGAAGCTGTGACTAGCCCAAGGTCACCCAGCTGGCGTGTGTGGGAGTGCCCAGGCTAATCTGAATTCCCCAGATAAGCCTCCACAGCTCAGGCGGCAGAGCTGGGAATCAAACCCGGTTCCTCCAGATTAGATACACGAGCTCTTAACCTTCTACACCACTGCTGCTCATGTTTCATGAGATGGGGCTTGAAGTTAGGAAGTAGGAGGGCAGCCCCCTGCCCACAATCAGCCCCACTTACTTTAGGAGTCAGTCTGACCAGAGATTCAAATAATAAATGGCCTCAGAAGGTACTTAATAGGTTAATTAATGGCAGAAGGTACTTAAAAGGTTAATCAATGGCAGAAGGCCATTGCTTTCACATCCTGCATGTGAGATCCCAAAGGCACGTGGTGGGCAACTGCAAGTAGCAGAGAGCTGGACTAGATGGACTCTGGTCTGATCCAGCAGGCTTGTTCTTATGTTCTTAATTCAGGTTGGGGGAGGGATGGGAGTTTGGAAGTCCAGAGTGGTTGGAGATGATGGTGATGTTGAACAAGGAGGAGGAGGACAAGAACAAAGAGTTTGGGTTTATATCCTACTTTTCTCAACCATAAGGCGTCTCAAAGCAGCTTACAGACTCCTTTCCCTTCTTCTCCCCACAACATGAGGAGAGAGGTGGGGTTGAGAACTTTTGGGGAGAACTATGACTGGCCCAAGGTCACCCAGCAGACTTCATGTGTAGGAGTGAAGAAACAAATCCAGTTCGCCAGATAAGAAGTGTCAGATTCCCCATTCAGACTATAATTCACTTGATTGGTTCAAGGCTTTTATTGTAGGCATGTCAGGAACTTAGAAAGAGAGTTCTGGCAAAAACCGCGCCAAACTCTTGACAATATGAGTGCAAGGTTCCCACCCCCACATGAGAAGCAAACCGTTCACATTGTCTGGCCTGGAGTCTCGTCTCAGTGGCAGAACTCCAAGGCCCCAGCTAGAAGTGATAAAACAGTACCTGCAAAAGTGAAAGCGAATCCCCCCCCATGACATTTTCACTCCCCTCGGAGTGGAGGCCCTCCCCTTGCTTTGTTCGGATAGGCTCTGTGAAAAGCTGTAATAAGGTTGGGAGCTCTAATGCAGGTTGTATTCACCCACTCATTTTGCCCAGGTGAATAACCCTTCCATGAGATTAGACACTGCAAGCGGTTGCGATAGATGAGAGAGTCCAATACATCTTGAATTTCATAGTGTGTGGCCCCATCAATAAAAGGCGGAGGAGGTGGAGGAGGTGGATGATGCCAGACGTCGGGAGCTTGGGCCCTTTTCAGGAGGTTACAGTGGAAAACAGGGTGTATTTTACATAGAGCCTTGGGCAGTCTCAGTTGTTCAGTCACTTCATTGATTTTGCGAACAACAGGAAAAGGACCAATGTATTTGTGTCCCAGTTTCTGGTACTTATGAATGTTTCTAAGATTCTTAGTGGAGAGAAAAAACATATCTCCCACATTCAAGGAGAGGGGACGGCGATATTTGTCAGTTTGTTTTTTGTGAGTGCCCTTTTCTTTTCTGTAGTGCTCTGAGAATGGGATCCCAGCCATCTACAACCTGCTGGATTCATTCCTATAACTCTGGAGGATCAACAGTAGTTTGACCCAGAAAAGATAGGGGTTTGCCCAACAGTCCTGAGACTGCTTCAAAGGAGGTTTTCTGAGTGCTGCTGTGGACTGAATTGTTGTAAGCATATTCAGCATATGGCAACAGATTGACCCAATTATCCTGATGATAGTTACTGTAGCACCTGAGATATTATTCTAGTGTCTGATTGGTCCGTTCAGACTGGCCGTCTGTCTCTGCATGATAAGCTGAAGATAAATTGCTCCACCCCCAAGAGTGTAAAAATTCTCTCCTGAATTTTGAAACGAATTGGCTTCCTTGATCAGAAATAATTTTGTCTGGGGCGGAATGCAAATGCTGAATATATGCTGAATAAACATCTTGGCCAATTTCGGGGCACTGGGGATGGAAACACAAGGAATAAAGTGGGCTTGTTTAGAGAATAAATCAACGACCATTCAAATCACAGTTTTGCCACAACTGGTAGGCAAGTCAGTGATAAAATCCATCGATATAACTTTCCAAGGTTGGCTGGGGGCTGGGTTGCAAAAGTCCTTGGGGCTTCCCAGGGTTTCCCTTTGCCATGGCACACACAGAACAGCCCTTAACATAAGCATCAGTATCTTTGCGTATGATGCACCACCAAAATTGGCATCTGAGGAGGTGTAAGGTTTTACCAAAACCAAAGTGTCCTGCAGCTTTGGAATCGTGCCCTTGCTGGATAATAGCTCCGTGAAGGGAGGGCGTTGCAAAAAACAGATCTCCTTGCCACCACATTCCATCACGTAAGTTCAATTGAGGGCCTCCCTCTTTTAGTGGGAATTGTTCCTTACTTGCCTCCCGGAAGGAGGAGAGGAGGCTTGCAGGGGGCTGGGCCACGGAAGTCGACGTCGTAGCATCAGACAAGCAGGTTTGCAAATGGGTGGTTACTTGCAAGCCCAGCTGGAAGGAGGAAAGTATGGCTTGGTGCAGTCGTATTTCCACCTCCTCTAATACTGGGAGGTGGGAAAGTGTGTCGTCCGCCAACCGATTGGATTTGCCCGGAAAAAAGCGAATGGTGAAATTGAATTGGGAAAAGAAATCTGCCCAATGGAGCTGCTTAGCAGAGAGTTTACCAGGGGTGCTAAGTGAAGCTAGGTTTTTATGATTTGTCCATACTTCAAACGAACAAGGGGTACTCTCCATGTCAATAATGCCTGTTTGATAGCTCCAATCTCCTTATCACCTACAGTCCAATTGATTTTAGATCCAGTTAATTCTTTTGATAAGTAAGCACAAGGGTGCAGTTTGCTATTTGCCCCTTTCTGGAGCAACACAGCCCCTAGTGCCTTGTCCGAGGCATCTACATGCACCACAAAGGGCTGAGCCAGATCTGCATGAATTAATACAGGTTCTGAGGTAAAAATGCTTGTTTGAGAGCATCAAACGCAATCTGACAGGATGGTTTCCACTCAAGGGGGGCACTTGAGCGGGTTGCTGTGGGACTCATTCTCTTAGTGTGGAGTAAGCCAGTTAGAGGCAATGCCAGTTCAGCAAAGTTAGGGATAAAGTCCTGATAAAAGTTGGCAAAACCCAGAAACGATTGCAGTTGTTTCTGAGTAGCTGGAGGTGGCCATTGCAGCACATCATATACTTTAGAGGGGTCCATTTCCAATCCCTCTCTAGAGATTCTATAGCTCAAAAAATCCATTTTTTCCTGGTGAAAGGCACATTTAGATAGTTTGACAAAAATGAGGTCATCCAACAACAATTTCAGTATCTCTCAAACTAATCGTACATGGGATTCCTTATCCTGTGAGTAGATTAGAACATCATCCAAGTACATTATGACACCTTTAAACAACAGATCTTGGAGTACATAATTGATGAAGCTCATGAAGACTCCGGGGGATCCACTCAACCCAAAGGGAATTACTTGATATTCAAACTGACCATAACGAGTCTTAAAAGCAGTGAAATGTTCAAATTCTTCAGCTACACAAACTCAATAGTAAGCTTCTCTTAAATCCAGTTTGGTAAAAATACACCCCTTACCCAGGCTTGCTAGCAAGTCCTTGATCAGTGGGAGGGGGTATTTGTTACAGGTTGAAATGGCATTTAATCCATGGTAATCTGTACATAATCGAAGAGAACCATCCTTTTTTTACAAACAGTACTGGTGCTGCATAGTTACTAGCGGGTAAATCGGATGAATTTCCCAGCTAGATTTTTGTCCAAGAACTCCCGGAGGGCAGAGTCTTTCATTGGACTCATGGGGTATAGATGACTTTTTGGGAGCTTGGCACCAGTAACTAGTTTCAATTTTACAATCGGTTTTTCGATGTGGGGCTAAAGCAGCACATTCTTTTTCTTCAAATACCTGGCTGAGATCCCGGTAGGGAGTAGGAATTCCATCCCGCTCCTCAGGGCAAGATCCAAGAGAAGTTGCCACCCCCTCCTCCTTTAACACATCTTTGCTCGAAGAAGGGGTGGAGTGCACATGGCTTCCACACAGAGGATCAGTAAAACGTACAATCCAGTCTGCCCATTTAATGGTGGGATCATGATCTACCAGCCAGGGCATTCCCAAAATTACAGGGTATTTCGCCATGTTGGCAATTATAAAACCACGGCGCTCCCAGCTTTGAACACACTGGATCAGTACTTTCTTAGTTTTGAAGGTAGCAGGAGGTCCCTCCATGGGGTGACCATTCATCTGAATGGGTCTGTGGAGGGGTTTTGACGTTTCTACGTCCAGCCAGTAAAAGATGAAAGCTGAAGGGCAAGGAAGAACCAAAAAAAGCAAGATGGTGACAGAAAAAGGAAAGAGAACTGGTGGGTTCTGCTCAATAGCCATGACAGGAAAGATACAGGCCACCAGCTCCTTAACCCTTTATGGGCAATCCTTTCTTTTCAAACTGTCCTTTTAAGGCCAGATCATTGGGGAATGGTGGTGGGATCCAGGCATGCCAAGAGTTCTCGATGGCCAATATAGACTAAAACCAGTAGCTTTGCAAAGGCCAGAATTCAGTAACTGACTTGCTACCAGAAGCCACCAAAGCAGAGGGGAACCCCCCTGGCTGGTCATCCAGCCCGGGTGCCCCACCCTCAAGCAACAGCTGGAGAGAGTCACCTCCCACCCTCGTTTTTGCCCCAAGACAAACTTCTCACCTCTGCGTCGTTCCACGTCAGCAAGTCATTGAACAGGCCATAGCAATGGCCTTTGTAGAACGTCCAGGCCTTAGGGCACGATTCAGCTTCTGCATAGGGTTAGGGAGAAGGCAAGCAAAATCTCTGCTATAGTCCAGTTTCAACACAAGGGACAGCCCTGCCCGTCAATCACTGTTAAGCTGGAGGCAACAGGCAATGCTTTCGTACTCATCCAGCATACATAGGGTAGCAACGGTGCTACTTATATTGATTAATCCAGACCGGGGGTCTGCAACCTGCGGCTCTCCAGATGTTCATGGACTACAATTCCCATCAGCCCCTGCAAGCATGGCCAATTGTAGTCCATGAACATCTGGAGAGCCGCAGGTTGCAGAGCCCTGATCCAGACCTTGAGATTTGGTTGTCACCAGTGTTACGTAACAGACTTCCCTCTGTGATACACCTCTGAAGATGTCAGCCACCGATGCAGGCAAAATGTTAGGAACAAGATCCACCAGACCATGGCCACACAGCCGGGAAAACCCACCAGAACCAGTTGAATCCAGCCGTGAAAGCCTTCGACAACGGGTGAAGACATTTTGCTTCACGTGGGGACCCGTCAGTCATCCCACCTTCTTGTCCAATGTTTTAATTGTTGTGTTTATATTTATGTACGTGTATTTGAGCTTGGACCTGACCTGAGCGGATTTCAGGACTCCTCCCACCTCCATTTTAGCTTTATTTTTAAAATTGTTTTATGGTGGGTTTCTCTCAGGCTGCAAATGGTTTCTAAGATTTATTTTTGATTATGATGATGATGATGATGATGTATGTTATAAATCTGTTATCTCTCTTGGGGACCCTGATGGGGGCAGAGAGGTGGCATACAAATGGCAAAAACAAACAAATAATTTAGGTGATTTCATTGTGACTCCTCCAAATAAGTTTTGAAAGTGGGGGAAACATCACAAGGAACTATTATAGGTAACGAGGAGGCGTAGAAGAATTGGGTTTTTTGGATCAGAGCACCATCTTTATGATTCAGCCCCTGATTTTCACCAGTAAGATGCCTCTTGAAATAAAAACACTTTATCATTATCATCATCATCATCATCATCATCATCATCATCATCATCATCATCATCATCATCATCATCATCATCATCAAAATCATCATCATCATCATCATCATTATTATTATTATTTTATTCGGCTTAATAGACTGCCCAACCCCGAAGGGCTCTGGGCGGTGTACAATGAGACATAAAACAAATACAATACAAGGTCTCATAGAATACAATATAATGATAAAACATTAAAATACATTAAAATACATTATAGCAGCAATTCCAGAGAGTACAAATAAAAATACATGCTCAAATGCATGCACAGATGGCGCCCAACCCAAAGGCCAGGGGGGCCAGCATTGCCCCAAAATGGATGGTATCAGTGATCAGGCAATGCTGATCAGGCATTTTTAAGCGAGAAATGAATTCAACAGTCTTCTCCTGTTCACTGTATCTGGTAACTGGTCATCAGGGATCCACTCCCGCTAAACCCGGAGGATATTTTTGCACTCACCTTTGAAAAACAAGCTCACCACAAGGAAGCCATAGAAAGTGACACTGAAAGGAGCCATGAGTCCCATATCCCTGTTTCTCCTGGGAAGAGAACACAGGTGAGGAGAAAGAGATTGAGTCCAAGGCTGCCCTCAGGAAAGATAGGATCCGCCATGCTGGGTCAGTCCGACAGCCCACCCAGTTTGCAACCTGACCAAGGTGAAATAGACTGCTTTTGAGTCTAATCAATAGATCCAGTTCTCAACATGGTCCCACCTTTGGATACTTAAATCCAGAGAATGGGACCATGAACACTGTGGACTTTTCAACACAGTTGAGAAAAGGCCCGGATTTGCAGAAAAATCTGAAATATAATTTAAAAAGTATACTGAGGAGAGGGTTAACCCCCTCAGATAATAGAAGCAAGGACTTTCCTGGAAGATAAAAAGGAAATTGCGTGGGTAAGGAAAATGCATGTCCTCGCAACCCCCACTCATCTCCTCTGTCTAATCTAAACATATAGTAAAGCAGCAATTCTGCATTGGAGCTCACATTATACCTCCCTGTCTGAAACATGCATCAATAAGTGATGGAAAGCACACACAAGAGGGGAAATAACTTCAGTCACCAGATCCAATAAGGATGCAGGGAGAAGGTTGGAGGGGATCAGAAGCTGCCTTCAGTTAATTGGGGGAATCTGCTGAGAGTCCACTTCTGACCCCCCACCCACCCAAGAAGCATGGCGGTGTCCATGTCTTGCAGGGATGTGGCTCTATTTCCCAGGACAGGGATGAAAAACCAAGTCTCAGCTGATCCCCAACTGTTGTTTGCCCCATGAGAGAAAAAACTACAGGAAGCTCACAAATACACTCTGCAGGTCAGGAACTGAGTGCTCCAATGGAAGTGATTCTCATTCTTCATTCCCTTATTAATTTGTATCCCACCCTTCTGGGCTCAATGGCACATGATCCTTTTGCACCACCTCCTCAACTCAGTTGCTTTGAGCACAACTCTTTTCCACCAAGGCCTGACTTTGATGGTTCATGCTAGCTACATCTTGTCTGATCTCAACACCCATCAAGCATGGCAGAAATTTTCTATTGGATTTAAATCTATCTGATCTACGGATGAGTGTCGTGGAATGACTAAAATCCGTTTCAAGAGGTTCAGTCTATGCATTTTCTCTCAAACTGTCCGGTCTGCTCCTTGCCTGCTCTCAGCTGGGGAATGTCAAGAAGAGTTTCCCTTCATCTCTTGAATATCCTCTTAATCATGAGACGAATCTCACAGGCTGCTGCTGAAACAGAACAATGGCTGGGGGAATGTTGGGTTTCCTCCTCTCCGGAAGCGGCTACCATCTGTATCAGGAGTCCCCAACCCTCTGGAGCTTGTGGGCCCCTTTGTAATTCAGGCACTGTGACAAAATGGG
>NC_059430.1:4445640-4554772 GCF_021028975.2 Sphaerodactylus townsendi | reverse complement strand
AGGAGGTTAAGAGCTTGTGTATCTAATCTGGAGGAACCGGGTTTGATTCCCAGCTCTGCCGCCTGAGCTGTGGAGACTTATCTGGGGAATTCAGATTCGCCTGGGCACTCCCACACATGCCAGCTGGGTGACCTTGGGCTAGTCACAGCTTCTCGGAGCTCTCTCAGCCCCACCCACCTCACAGGGTGTTTGTTGTGAGGGGGGAAGGGCAAGGAGATTGTCAGCCCCTTTGAGTTTCCTGCAGGAGAGAAAGGGGGGATATAAATCCAAAACTCTCTCTCTTCTCTCTCTTCCTCTGAATTGCTTCTCTGCTGGGATGCAAGCTTCAGAGATTCCCAAATGGAGAGATAAGGCGGAGCGACACTCTCTGAAAACCTGATAGGGCTTTGAGTAATTGCTATTGGGGGACAGTTTGCTTAGCAACTTGATGGGAGGAGTAGAGTTGGATGTCTGGGGGAATTTGCACCCCAATAGTAGTCTTCTCAAAAGATTCTTGTCTGGGCAACAGCCCCAAATTCCTACTTGGATCTTGTAGACAGAACAGTCACTTTCGGACTCTTGGAGTAACTTGGAGTCGCCTTGGTCAAAATTAATGAACTGCTCAAGCATTTTATTGCATGAACACACTTCTGTATGGTCCAAAGGTTTTCGGTTCCCAATGCCAATAAAAGTTCTTGGTCTTTGAAACATGGAGAACTTTCCTTATGAAGTTAAAGTTCTGAGCAATGAATTCCGAGATGAGGAGATAGCCATGAAGATTCAAGGGGAATAAAAGTCAATGGTATGGGTTTGTTGGGGGGGGAAGGGTTTGCCATCCAGCCGCAGCCAACGTTATGACAGTTTTGAAGGCAAGAGATATTCAGAGGAGCTTTACCGTTACCTATCTCTTTGTAGTGACCTTGGACCAGGGGCGAAGCGAGGGGGAATCGCGCCTGAGTAACGCGTGCGCCCTGTGCCCCTGCTGCAGTGCCATTCGCCCAGCCCTGCCCCAGAATGCCCCTGGAATGCCCCTGGAATGCCCTGGTCACGCCCCTACACTGAGGCACAACCGTGACATTGAGCCCCTCCGCCCTGTGGGTGCTACACCACTGCCTTGGACTCCTTTTATGGTCTCCCATCCCATCACTAGCCTGGACCAACCTTGTTTAACTTGCAAGATCTAGCAAGATCTGGCTAGCCTAGTCTATCACTCAGAAATTCCCCAGATCTGGCTAGCCTAGTCTATCACTCAGAGCCCTTCAGGGGTAAAGCGGTATAAAATAAATAAATAAATAAATAAATAAATAAATAAATAAATAAATAAATGAATGAATGAATGAATGAATGAATGAATGAATGAATGAATGAATGAATGAATGAATGAATGAATGAATGAATGAATAAATAAATAAATTCCCCATTGGCTACAATGAAGCCAAGGCATTGCAAAGCAAAGAATCTTGGGCAAATTTCTTGGGGTGCCTGTCAGGGGTGTATTTTTAAATCTAGTGACCCCAAAATTTCAGGGTATCACCTGTTAACTATTCTTATGATACCACCCAAGTTTGGTGAAGTTAGGTTCAGGGGGGCCAAAGTTATGGACTCTCAAATGGGTAGCCCCCATCTCCTGTTAGCTCCCGTTGGAAACAATGGGGGATGGGGTTTCCCTTTAGGGGTCCATAACTTTGCCCCCCCCCCGAACCAAACCTCACCAAACTTGGGTGGTATCATCAGGACAGTCTCTGGGTGGCATCTTGTAATTTTCATGCTGCTAGTTTTAAAAATGCGAAAGACACTAAAAAATGGGAAAAAACACACAAACGACCCTGAAATGTTGGCGCCCCACGTGACCAAATGGGGGGCGCCTGAGGCCACGGGGTACCCCTTGTCCCTAGGCAAATTCACCACTGTCCTGCACGTGAGCTCCCAAAGGCACCTGGTGGGCCACTGCGAGTAGCAGAGTGCTGGGCTAGATGGACTCTGGCCTGATCCAGCTGGCTTGTTCTTATGTTCTTATGTTCCTAAATTTGTGCAATTCCTTCATTATCTTCACTGCTGAAGGTCTTTTCCACCTTGGCAACAGCCCCAAATTCCTACTTGGATCTTGTAGACAGAACAGTCACTTTCTGACCCTTGGAGTAACTTGGAGTCACCTTGGTCAACATTAATGAACTGCTCAAGCATTTTATTGCATGAACACACTTCTGTATGGTCCAGAGGTTTTCGGTTCCCAATGCCAATAAAAGTTCTTGGTCTTTGAAACATGGAGAACTTTCCTTATGAAGTCAAAGTTCTGAGCAATGAATTCCGAGATGAGGAGATAGCCATGAAGATTCAAGGGGAATAAAAGTCAATGGTGTGCGTTTGTTGGGGGGGGGGAGGGTTTGCCATCCAGCCGCAGCCAACGTTATGACAGTTTTGAAGGCACGAGATATTCAGAGGAGCTTTACCACTGCCTGTCTCTTCTTAGTGACCTAGTAACAGGGGCGAAGTGAGGGGGAACCGCACCTGAGTAACGCGTGCGCCCTGCGCCTCTGCTGCAGCGCCACCTGCCCAGCCCTCCCCCAGAATGTCCCTGCCATCCCCTGGAATGCCCCGGTCATGCCCCTACACCCGTGACATTGAGCCCCTCCACCCTGTGGCTGCTACACCACTGCCTTGGACTTCTTTTGTGGTCTCTCATCCCATTACTAACCAGGGCCAACCTTGTTTAACTTACAAGATCTAGCAAGATCTGGCTAGCCTAGTCTATCACAGGGAGGGCCAATGGAAATACTGTGTTTCCCCGAAAATAAGACAGTTTCTTATACAAGGACGGAGGTAAGGGGGGGGGGGTTCTCGGGTTCAAACCCCCCTCATTGCGTGCCTGAAGCTCCGCCCCCCCCGTTTGTGGGTTTTTTGTATTTTAAAGTGTTTTTTCGGTTTTTGGCCTGCAGGGGGCGCAGTTTTTAGGCTAGCGGCACCAACATTTCAGACACTCCTGATGATACCTGCCAAGTTTGGTGAAGTTTGGTTCAGGGGGTCCAAAGTTATGGGCTCTCAAAGGGGATGCCCCATCCTCCATTGTTTCCAATGGGAGCTAATAGTAGATGGGGCTACACATTTGAGGGTCCATAACTTTGGACCCCCTGCACCAAACTTCACTAAACCTGGGTGGTATCATCAGGAGAGTCTCCTGCTGATACCACCCAGGTTTGGTGAAGGTTGGTTCAGGGGGTCCAAAGTTATGGGCTCTCAAAGGGGATGCCCCATCCTCCATTGTTTCCAATGGGAGCTAATAGTAGATGGGGCTACACATTTGAGGGTCCATAACTTTGGACCCTCTGCACCAAACTTTACTAAACCTGGGTGGTATCATCAGGAGAGTCTCCTGCTGATACCACCCAGGTTTGGTGAAGGTTGGTTCAGGGGGTCCAAAGTTATGGGCTCTCAAAGGGGATGCCCCATCCTCCATTGTTTCCAATGGGAGCTAATAGTAGATGGGGCTACACATTTGAGGGTCCATAACTTTGGACCCCCTGCACCAAACTTCACTAAACCTGGGTGGTATCATAAGGAGAGTCTCCTGCTGATACCACCCAGGTTTGGTGAAGGTTGGTTCAGGGGGTCCAAAGTTATGGGCTCCCAAAGGGGATGCCCCATCCCCCATTGTTTCCAATGGGAGCTAATAGAAGATGGGGGCTACACCTTTGAAGGTCTATAACTATTGGTGTGCAAATTCCCCCAGGCCTCCATCTCTTCTCCACCCATCCCACTGCTAAGCAAACTGCCCCCCCCACTTTATCAATTACTCAAAGCCCTGTCAGCAAGGATGTAGGTAAGGGGAGGTTCTTGGGTTCAATCCCCCCCCCCCCGATTGCATGTCTGAAGCTCTGCTGTCCCTTGCCTCGGAGAGGCAATGTTGCTTAAACTAGGGAGCCCTGGGTGTGTTCAATGTTGCTTAAACTAGGGAGCCCTGGGTGTGTTCAGATTTGTGTGTTGGGGCATATTCTATAATGTGATGGTGACTTTGAGATGACCTGGTGCAAAAAATGTGGTTGGTCATGGTGGGGGAGGAAGGCTGCCCATATGGGGGAGCGCAAGATTTTGCCCCGGGCTCCAATTTCCCTAGCTACGCCTCTGGGGGGGAGGGCTGTGGCTCAGTGGCAGAGCATCGTCTTGGCAGGCAGAAGGTCACTAGTTCAGTCCCTGACATCTCCACTTAAAAAGGTCAGGTAGCAGGTGATGCAAAATAACTTTCTCCACCTGGGACCTTGGAGAGCAGCTGCTGGTCTGAGTGGATAATACTATGATGGACCAAGGGTCTGATTGGGCAGAGGGCGGCTTGGCCGGGATTCCCATCATTCCTTGTTCATGGTTAACCAAGTCTGGGTTTGAGGTTGGCGCTATGGCTCAGTGGTAGAGCACTGCCTTGGCAAACAGGAGGTCCCATGTTCGATCGCTGGCATCGCCAGTTCAAAGGACCAGGTGATAGGTACTGTGGAAGGCCTCCACCTGGGACCCAGGAGAGCCGCTTCCAATCTGAGTAGTCAAGACTGACATTTGAGGGTCTAAGAACATAAGAACATAAGAACGAGCCCGCTGGATCAGACCAGAGTCCATCTAGTCCAGCTCTCTGCTACTCGCAGTGGCCCACCAGGTACCTTTGGGAGCTCACCTGCAGGATGTGAAAGCAATGGCCTTCTGCGGCTGTTGCTCCTGAGCACCTGGACTGTTAAGGCATTTGCAATCTCACATCAAGGAGGATCAAGATTGGTCTGATTCCAGATAAGGCAGCAGCAGCACAGCGTCCTGAGATGACCTCCGTGGGGATGGGGCGTGTGAGTGTGGAGTGCCGTGTTGCTCCATCAGCAGTAATGGCCCAGACGCTCCCCACCGGGTCCAGAGTAAGGATACTGCCCTCACCTCATCCAGCCTAAAAGGCACGGAGCCAAATGTGCTTCCACTACTGCTTATTGCTATATATTTGACTACCTGCCAACCCCCTCCTTCCCAGGGTCTGATCACTGGGGACTGTTGCCAGACGTCTCTTGTTATTAATGATTTACTGAAGGTTACTGCTGCTATAGTTTTAAGGTTTTGTATTATTTTTAACGGGGGCTATTCGATTTGTTTTATTGTGTTGTTTATCAAATCGAATTAATAATAATAATAATAATAACAACAACAACAACAACAATTTTACATTATATTATTATATTATATTATTATTTATAATAATAATTTTATAATTATAATAATAATAATTTTATGTATTATTTTATTGTAAATTATGTATTTGATGTTTTAAATTGTTTTAGTGTTGATGGACACTGCCCTGAGCCTTTGGGGAGGGCGGTATATAAATCTAAATAATAAAATAAAATAAAATAAAATAACAACAACAACAATAATAATAACAATAATAACAATAATAATAACAACAATAACAACAACAATAACAACAACAATAACAACAACAATAACAATAACGATTATAATAATAACGATTATAATAATAATGATAATAATAATAACGATAACAACATCATCATCATCATCATCATCATCATCATCATCATCATCATCCTGCAGGTTGTGGATTGCTGCAGCTGTCCACTGGGAAAGCTTGACTCAGCATCAGTCGGCCCTTCTTGCTGGCGTCGACTCAGCCTCTATGGCCTTTATCAAAAGTATATCTGTCGGCTCATTTGTCCCTCTGATTTGCCCAGTGTGCCTTTTAATCGATGCATTCAAAGGCATGCCAACAAGAAATCACAGGTTTGTTCCGGCCTGCAAGCCCACTTTGGAGGGGGAAAGGAAGAAGAAAATGGTTTTCTAAGGGGATGGAAGAAAAATCTGCTTTTTTGTCTGATGGCAACCAGCAGAGAGACCCTGGTGGGTTGGGTCATGGGGAGAGGAATGGGGTTGCCATCTCTGGGTTGGGAAATTCCTGGATATTTTGGAGGGGGTGGAGCCTCAGATGGACAGGGTGTGGTGAGGAAAGGAACTTCAGTGGCATATAATGCCATGGAGCTGTTCTTGTCCCCCCCGCCCCCGCCTGCATCCACAGCAGCCATTTTCTCCTGGAGAACTGATCTGGAGTGACTGTAATTCCAGGAGATTTCCAGCGCCCATCTGCAGACTGGCCACCAAAGAGTTAAGGGTCCAGGAAGTGTCAAGATTTGTCCTTCAAGAAGAATCAGACAGAAACGACCAGAGAAACCAGAGGCTTGGAAGACAGTTTATTGAAATACCTTTGCCTCTCCCTGGAATTGAGATTCCATCGCAACTGCAATTAATTACAATTAATTAACATTGAAATTTTTCACACAAGGATTTGAGGGCCAAACTGAACGGATGGAGAAATTGTGGCCCCCGGTCGGTTTTTCCATCGCCATTTTAATCTCTTTTTAAAATGTCATGTGGGCCTGTGGCACGGAGGTCTCCCGCCCCCTCCATCTTTTCAAGTGTCAAAAAAGATGGGGGGGGGAAGGGTGCTGTTCTTTTGGCACTAGGGATGTCAGCTCTAGATTTGGGAGGGGCGACTTCGGCAGGATTTCCCTAAGCAAGGGCCAATTTAGGGAGGGTTACATGGAAGAAAATTAAGAACATCTTTGGTTGGGGTGGGTTTTCCGGGCTGCGTGGCCGTGGTCTGGTGGATCTTGTTCCTAACATGTCGCCTGCATCTGTGCCTGGCATCTTCCGAGGTGTATCACAGAGGGAAGTCTGCTTCACGCAGTGTCCAGGCGACCGTCGATCAATCAGGTTTGAGGTCTTGCGGCATCTTTCTTTAGCACTACACTCAGTTACACTTGACCAAAGTACACTTTACCAATCTGCTCGAACACAGAATAAGACTTTATAACTTTCTGCCCATGGGACTAGTTCCACATCAACAATGCTGGGGCTACCTTGCGCCAGAAATGACATCATCACGTCCCCGACGACCACAGAGACGCTCTGATATTTGGACAGAACTCTCTGGTAAAAACAGCTTCCACGCTACAGTTTCCCCAAATAGCAGGGCTTCTTTGCAGTCATGGGCAACGCAATGACATCCGTCCTGGTGCACGCCAGAAATGATATCCTCACGTTCCAGTGCCCAGAGGTCTCAGCCTATGCCTGCTGCCCATAAGGCCCTCCCCAGTCCCCTGCTGGTTGCTAGGAGGTACCTAGCGACCCTCGACCAATCAGGTTTGAGATCTTGTGGCCTATTAAAATCACTTTAAAATAGCAATGGACATTTCCTGGCAGCCATGTGCTCTCCATCACTTTTAATTTGGATCTGGGAGAAAGGGATTTTCCGGGAGACACCCTCTCCCCCCCCTCCCCATTTTTGGAGGGTTTAGCTGTCGATCAGCAGTTTTCAAGGGCAAAATACCTTCCAGCTTCCAGTTTATGCAACAATACCTGTGCTGCTACCCCTCCCTTGGAAACATATTTCCCATGCACCCTGTCCATTTTGGGTTTCCAATCCAGTGCCGGCTGTTCTTGCCTTGGTGGAAAACCAGGAGAGGCATCGGTGTCTCAAACTGTCTGGCCGGGCCGGGCGGCGTCCTATCTCTGGGAGTGCGGCAGCTCTGCTCACATCTCTCCTTAAACTGCCAACGATTTGCAGACATACGGCTGCTTCTTGCTACAATCCTTATCATTCCAACGTGTGTAATCTGCAAAGCAATTATAAATGAGGAAGGGTCATTTCTTCTAGTTTGCACTTTGAATCACATTGTAAGGAATTCCATAGAGCAGAAATAAAAGGCTTTTTGGGTTAAAAGACCATTTATTCAGACATCCTAGAAAGCTCACGTACATGACGTGGCAGGAATGAAGTCTCCCGCCAGAACCACAAGTTTTAACCTTGTCTGTCCCATCCCCCTCCCGGTTTCCCATGAGAATGGTATCCTCATCTCCCTCTGTGAGATAAGGCCTCCACCAGAGTAATCGCCGCCGATTCTGGCCCATCGCCCGAGTCCTGGAATTCAGTCAAGGCCATGCAGCTGTGCTGAAAATCAACACCATTGAAACCTTTACACTCTGCTTCCCCTAAGAAAAACTTCTCCCCCCCTGGTTTGTGCGGGAAGGTACGATGGAAAGCAGAAATAAGGGAAGGGGCATCAATATTTTCTGAATAGACCCATTGATTATAACCAGAGGAATACCCCACCCAAGAAACCAAATATTGCAAGCGATTGCGATTAAAACGAGAGTCCAGGATGGCGTCAATTTCATAATGCTTGTGGCCATCAATTATAGTCGGCGGGGGTATCTCCGGAGGGTCGTGCCAGGCATCGGAAGCGGGAGCCTCCTTGAGCAAGCTGGAATGAAAGACAGGATGGATATTACTTAAAGAATTAGGCAGTTCTAACCGGGCAGTAACATCATTAATCACTTTAGTAATTTTAAAAGGTCCCACGAATCTTTTGCCCAGTTTTGAGAATTTATGTACGTCTCTGAGATTCTTGGTAGACAAATATACCCAAGCGCCCACACGCAAAGGAAAATCAGAACGATGCTTATCCGCCTGGAGCTTTTGGGAATCTTTAGCTTGCTGCAAGGCAGTCTGAACTGTTTTCCACCCCTCAGCCAGAGATGAAATCCACTGCTGGAATTCTGGAGGATTCAGTGCTTCCGCGGGAAGTTGGGGCAACGGAGGGAAGGAACGGCCAGATACAATTTCGAAGGGGTTTTTTTTTGTGCTGCTATGAACGGCATTGTTGTATGCATATTCTGCAAACGGAATTAAATCGCACCAGTTGTCTTGGTGATAGTTGGTGTAACAACGTAAATACTGCTCTAGAGTTCTGTTCGTTCTCGCCGACTCACCGTCACTTTGAACGTGGTAGGGGGCGGCAATCGCCGGGGTGGCCCCCAACAAGCCCAGAAAAGCCTTCCAAAATTTCGAAATGAATTGGGGCCCACGGTCGGACACCACCTTGACGGGGGAGGAGTGTAGACGATATATATGCTGAATGAACAGACGCGCCAATTTAGGAGCGGAGGGAATGGAGGTGCATGGGATGAAATGGGCTTGTTTGGAGAATAGATCTACCACCACCCACAAGACTGTGTTTCCCTGGCTCTCTGGCAAATCCGTAATAAAATCCATGGAGATGACTTCCCAGGGGCGTGAGGCCACCGGGAGAGGCTTTAACAGTCCATGGGGCTTTCCCGGAACGGATTTGGCTTCCGCACAAACAGAGCATCCTTTGATATAAGCCTCAATGTCTTTGCGCATGGCGCGCCACCAAAACTGACGGCGGGCTAAATGCAGGGTCTTAAGAAAGCCAAAATGTCCAGCCGAGCGGGCATCATGACAGGCTTCGAGAACCTGCTTACGGAGGGGGGGAGGCACGTACCAGCAATCCCCCCGCTTCCAAACACCATTCACTAAGCGCAACTGGGAGTCACCTTCCTCCGCCGGCGGCTCGCGGAGACCCGCCTCCTCGAGTTCCCGCAGGAAGGTGGAGACCAGGCTGGGAATGGGTGGTGAAGGAGGAGCGGACGTCTGAGATCGAGTGACAGCCAGCCCCAGTTGGGAGGGGGAGAGAACAGTACGTGGGATGTCTCGTAAAGCAGCCCCACCCCCCTCCCCGGGGAGGCGCGAAAGCGCATCAGCCAGTTTATTGGTTTTTCCAGGAAAAAAATGAACGGTGAAAGAAAAACGGGAAAAGAAATCGGCCCAACGTAGTTGTTTTGCAGACATCTTGAGGGGGGTGGAAAGGGCGGCCAAGTTCTTGTGATCCGACCAAACCTGGAAGGGGTGTTTAGCCCCCTCAAGCCAGTGGCGCCAAGTGGAAAGCGCTACCTTGATGGCAGCAGTCTCTTTATCCCCTACGGTCCAGTTGAGTTCAGAGCCGGAGAATTTTTTCGACAAATAAGCACACGGAACAAGCCTATCATCTTTATTTCTCTGCAACAGGGTTGCGCCAAGCGCCTTGTCCGAGGCATCCACGTGAACCACAAAAGGGAGGTCTGGGTCGGGGTGTTTTAGGATAGGCTCGGTAGTGAAAGCCGATTTCAAACGCTGGAAGGCTGTTTGACATTCCTCGGACCAAGGGAGGGGAGCCCCGGGCTTGGCAGCCTGTGGGTCCTTACCCTTAGTGCGTAAGAGGTCTGTGAGTGGAAGGGTTAGTTCAGCAAATTGGGGTATGAAGTCACGATAAAAATTAGCAAACCCCAGGAAGGATTGGAGCTCCTTCCGATTGGTGGGGGCAGGCCATTGGAGGACTGCTTCGATCTTTGCAGGATCCATTTTTAGACCCTCGGATGAGATCCGGTAGCCCAAATAGTCTATGGAGGATTGATGGAAACAACATTTAGATAGTTTTGCGAAGAGGGAGTTGTCGAGCAAACGTTGCAATACTTCCCGAACCAACGCCTCATGCTCCTCCATGGTTTGTGAATAAATTAAAACATCATCTAAGTACACAACTACTCCTTTATATAGTAAGTCATGCAGAACTTCATTGATGAGGGCCATGAATGCCCCGGGTGCTCCAGCTAACCCGAATGGCATAATTAAGTATTCATACTGTCCAAATTTAGTATTAAATGCTGTTAAATGTTCGTAGCCTTCTGCAATCCTGACTCTGTAGTATGCTTCTCTCAAATCCAACTTAGTAAAAATACGTCCCTTGCCCAATGCATCTAAGAGGTCCTTGATTAAAGGCAAAGGGTATTTATTGGACAGGGAAACAGCATTTAGTCCATGGTAATCAGTACAAAGTCTTAAAGACCCATCCTTTTTCTTTACAAATAGGACAGGAGCGGCGTGTGTGTGTTTGGTAGCCCGTCTTATGAATCCGTGAGCAAGGTTTTTATCTAAGAAGGCACGAAGTTCCTTCTCCTCGTTGGGGCTCATACGGTAGATTCTACCCTTGGGTAGCTGAGCCCCGGGCTGTAATATGATTTTGCAGTCAGTGTCTCTATGGGGGGGCAATTGATCACATTCTTGTTCTTGAAACACTCTGGCTAAGTCCTGGTAAGCTGGTGGAATGTCTGTGGAATTGGAAGTCATTGGGATGTGCACCGCTGAAGAGACCAGGGGGTTTATGTCATTAGAAGGTGGGTTTTCCCCCCAATTCATGTGCTCTCCACAGGGGGGATCAGTGAATTCTAGGATCCATTCCTTCCAAATAATATTTGGTTCATGTAACAACAACCATGGCATGCCCAGGACAATGGAATGTTTGGCCACTGGGGCAAGTATGAAACTAATCTTCTCCCAATGGTCAGCGCAACGAAGTAGAACCTGTTGCGTTTTGAATTGAGCCGGACCCTCGGCTCCGAGTGGACTGCCGTCCATTTGTGTGAACGGTATGGGCTTTGCTAGAGGAACTCGGTCTAAACCGAGCTCTTCAGCCACTTGGGGCCGCATTAAGCAATGGGAGCAGCCAGAATCTACGAGGGCTGAGGCTAGAATACGTGTATGCTTAGCAGGGTTGGCCAGAACTTGAACAGTAATGGGGGCGCTGCCTTCACTCACCGCATCTGGAGTCGGACCCATATCCATGGGTGCTGATGAGAGGCAAACCGCCACTTCCCCCTCCTCTGGATCACCTTCGGTAACAGCTTTAGACGAGCCCGTTGGAGGAGGACCGGATCTCCGTGGTGGCTTGGCAGAGGGGGTGCGTGGGGACGGAGCGGTTGATTTCTGTTTTTTCGGGCAGTTGGCAGTCAGATGGCCTGGTCCTCCGCAATAAAGGCACAATCCCAAACGTCGACGGCGTTCGGAGGTGGTTTTGGTAGAGACTGCTGGGCTTGGCTTGCGAACCACAGCGGTGGTCGTAGTAGCGGGTTTTGGGCGTGGACGCCCCCCGGCGCGAGCGTAATCCAAACGAGCCGCTACTTGCGATCCCAATTCGATCCATTCAGCAATAGTACGCGGGATACGGATGAGGAACACCGTTTCTCGAAGTTTGCCGTCAACTGCATCCGAGAAGTATTCACATTTCATGCGTTCAGGCCACTCAGGAGGAAGTCGAGCAGCCGCCGCACGGAATTCACGAGCAAATTCGGCAAAAGAACGGTTGCCTTGCTGAATAGATTTTATGGTACGGATGGCTTCATTTTCAGCATCCGGATCTTGGAAGCGAGCCCTTAAGGCTTGAAGGAATGCAGCCACTGTGTGAGTATCATCCGCCTGCAGCTCAAAAAGAGTCACAAACCAGTCAGCAGCCGCTCCATCCAGGACAGAACCGATGTCCCGTATTTTTTCACGTTCGGATCGATACAAGTCATCATATTCCTCCATATGTGCATCGAGTTGCAGGATGAAGTAGGGGAGTTTAGAAGCGGTCCCATCGAAATGGGCAGGGATCAGAGGCCTGTAGTATCCTCTCTCCACGGCCCTTGGAGCCCGCTGGGGCTGCGGTTGCGCAGGTTGAGGCGGCGGAGCAGGGAGAGCCGGAATCGGTGGAGGCGGAGGCACGGGACCAGGCGCCGCTGGCACTCTGGTGGGAGCAGGCCCTTGGGAGGTAGCAGGTACGCGAGTAGCAGGACCCAACAGCATCGCCCCAACGGTGTTGGGTGCTCGGGTAACGGTGTAGGCTCCAGCTCGGGGCATCTTGTCCCGCTGCTTCTTCAGCTCCTGTTCCAAGACAGCTAATTCTTTTTCCTTGCGAGTCAAGGCATCTTGATGTGCATGCAGGGCCGCTTTCTCTCATTCCAGTTTGGCTAGTTCGTCTCGTTGAATGGCTGCAGTCAGTTCACTTTGCGCACGGATGGCTTTAACGCTTTTGCGTTGACGTTCTAAGTCCATTTTAGAGTGTTCCAGGACCTTATCATGGATCGATAGGTCCTGCATATACTGCCGTTGCAACGCGTCTTTGGCTCGGTCCAGTTCGAGTTGGATGTCTTTGCGCTGTTGTTCACGGTGCTTTTGCAGGTTTTCACGCTCCTTTTGCAGCTGTTCCCGTTCCTCCTCCCATAGCTGGCATTCACGAGCCCATGCCTCTTGGGCGTCTCGCAGTCGGGCCACTTCCTCATCCCAGCTTTCTTTGGATGGGAGGGGAAATAGATCCGGATGGGGAGGCAGGCTTTCTTCGGATTCCTCCTCATCGGAAAGCAGCACCTCGGGTCCACCGGCGGCTCCACGGGGCGCCTCTTGTGCAGCTGTTGATCCGGGGTCTGGAGGGTCCGACTGGAAACTGGTACGGCAACCTCTCCCAATCCCCGATAAAGTCCCGGTTTCAACTGCGGTCTTGGGACGGGCCCCGGTGCTATGCCACTGTGGATTCTTGGGAGCATCCTCGAAATACGAGTCAAGGAACCGTTCAATTGACTCCTGGGTTGCCGCATGAAAAGTAGTCAGACCCATCTCCTCCATGACCGGTTGCATCTGAGGTTTGTAATCCACACGCAAACGGGTAGAGATCCGATCCACAGGCGCACGATCCATAGACAGCGCCCCAAACGACTCACGCAAATCCACATGATCGTTTCCTCGTCCCTCATCCCAACGAAGTAAGGGAAGACTTGTGTTGATACGAGGACGGGAGAGAGTTACCAGCGAGACCCGTTCTCCCGCTGGTTCCTCCAAATCCAGAAGAGAAAGCTCGGAACCCTCTTTGGGGGCTACCGTGCCTTCCACAGTTTCAGGTATATTCAACCTCTCCATGCCGAAACACCAGAGGTCCAGTGATATTTAGAAGATAGGTGAACTAAGATTCCTGCCACAATGTAAGGAATTCCATAGAGCAGAAATAAAAGGCTTTTTGGGTTAAAAGACCGTTTATTCAGACATCCTAGAAAGCTCACGTACACGACGTGGCAGGAATGAAGTCTCCCGCCAGAACCACAAGTTTTAACCTTGTCTGTCCCATCCCCCTCCCGGTTTCCCATGAGAATGGTATCCTCATCTCCCTCTGTGAGATAAGGCCTCCACCAGAGTAATCGCCGCCGATTCTGGCCCATCGCCCGAGTCCTGGAATTCAGTCAAGGCCATGCGGCTGTGCTGAAAATCAACACCATTGAAACCTTTACACACATATGGAGTTATGTGGGGGGGTGGAAAAATTCAGTCCTCCCCACTCTTCCTCCATTCTTTTCCAAGGACTCCCCCCCCCCATTTTTCCTAATGGAAAATTTGGAAATTTGGGAAGCACTAATAACAATTCCTAAGAAACGTTTTCTCTTTCAAAATGCACACAATCCTCTGTAAGAGAACATTTTTTTACACATGTAATTAAGGTTTTATGTACAAAGTATGGAAGAGAGTGAACAAGATAAGAACAAGCCAGCTGGATCAGACCAGAGTCCATCTAGTCCAGCTCTCTGCTACTCGCAGTGGCCCACCAGGTGCCTTTGGGAGCTCACATGCAGGATGTGAAAGCAATGGCCTTCTGCTGCTGCTGCTGCTGCTCCTGAGCACCTGGTCTGCTAAGGCATTTGCAATCTCAGATCAAGATTGGTAGCCATAAATCGACTTCATAAATCTGTCCAAGCCCTTTTTAAAGCTATCCAGGTTAGCGGCCATCACCACCTCCTGTGGCAGCATATTCCAAACACCAATCACATGTTGCGTGAAGAAGTGTTTCCTTTGATTAGTCCTAATGTTACAGCAAGGTCACGGGTTCAAAATATTTAAGCCAAGAAGCTTAAGCCGACAAAGGAATATTTTATTTATGCCAACAACGGGCAAACAGTATCAGGGGAACCACTATAGAAAAGCAGTGTGTTCTTACTTTTATAAGTTACATCAGAATAGCAGTGAAAAAGGAGACACCCCAAAATTCATCATCATCAATTAGTCATACAAAAAGGTGGAGATTTCCCTTTTTCCAAAACAATTGAACTTTCTAAGACCCTTATTGGAAGGTGGGAACACCTGATCTTTTGACGCAAGATGAACTAGGACCTGCCTCTTGTTGTTATTCTTCTCAGAAAGAGAGCCTAAACATCTTTATGTTTCTTTCTTCTGTCTCTAGAACAGGGGTAGGGAACCTTTAACACTCAAAGAGCCATTTGGACCTGTTTTCCACGGGAAAAGAAAACACTTGGAGCCGCAAATAATTTTTGACATTTAAAATAAAGGGTTTTTTTTAACCTTTTGCTCCACTCATTCTGAGAAGCGCATGGATGCACCCGCCCTGCTGCCTGCAGGGCGGGCAAGGATGAAGCCGGCGGCTCGGCCTCCTCAGCCGCTGGGAAAGCGCCCGCCCCACTCCAATGGGGCAGGCGAGAGGGGAAGCCCGCAATGCGGCCCAGCCGACCGTGGGCAGTTGGTGAGCCCGCCCTGCTGCCTGCAGGGCGGGCAAGGATGGGGCCAGCGGCTTGGCTCGTGGAGCCACAGCGCAAGGGCAGAAGAGCCGCATGCGGCTCTTGAGCCACAGGTTCCCTACCCCTGACATGGACCATGTGAATAATAAGTCTCAACACCCTGTGTTTTTTTCTTGCCCTGATTTTCTTTGGTTCTGACTCAGCAGATTTAGGAGACCCTTTGGGCTTCCTTTTTACTAGCGCCCAATCCCCATCCCCATCTGCTGATCCAGAAGTGTGTTTGTTTGTTTTTTTCTTACCCACTCCAGTTCAATAGTGCAGGTCTTACACCTATTCTTCCTCTGTTGCTAGCTTAGCTTAAAGAACTCCACAGGATGCCCCTTTGCTCCCAATTATTCAAAGAGTGCTCACTACACTGTTTCTGAGATCATGTTGTACCCAAAAGATACCTTCCAAGTTGCCCTTTTCCTAATACAATGAGAACACCCACGAGAATGTTCAGGCTCTTTGTTTAAGGAACAGGGCAACAAGAATCATTACTGATAAAGAGAGACGAGGGTTTTTGTTCATATAACGTCACAGAGTGAAACGCTGAAATCTCTGGTTAGGGATTTTGGGACAACCCCAAATGCTGTGGGCATTTTGGGGTGTATTTTCTGCTGCCATTTAGATATAGCTTGTCTTTTCTTCCTATAAGGCTCCTTCAAGCCCATTGACATTCTGTTTCCCTGGCCCACTTTCACCCCCTTGTCCTTTTTTCTTTGCCCCCTTTTATTTTATTGTTTGGTTTGGTTTACTTCACTATGTTTCTTCCTCCCTCTGGGCACAGCCTTACGTTTCTTTTCATGCCTCCAACCCTGTCTAATCTATTCACCCACTTATAATGTGTATGAAGTTTTGCATTTATCTTTTTACTACATGGCCACTTGTGTGGTATAAATGCGTTTCCCCATTAGTATGTATGCTTCCATTATATTATCTCTCATTCTGCTTTTCTTAGTACCCTTGTGCACAGCAACGGGTGAGTTGCGTTATGTTACAATATGTTCATGGTTTCCCTTTATCGCTGTGTCTTTTAGTTTTTTCTGAATAAAGTTTCCAGTTTTTTTATCTTACAGCTCACATTGTCTGTCTCTCAGCTGCCATATTTGAAAAAGGGGGGGAGAAAGGAGAAAGCTCTGGCCTGGAAGGAGATGGCAGCAGAGATACAGTTCCAGCTCCCTGTGGAGCTCTAGGGCTGAGATTCTGGACATTGTAAGGTAACAAAGGCACAATCCCCCATAGTTTGCATGCCAAACTGCAAACTAGATCCAGCATGGCTGGAAAAGGGAGGGGGGTGTTAATTGTTTTATGTTTGTGTCACATAGCCACCTTAGCCTCGCAACTCCATCGGGATCTCATCGAGATACGGCCAGCCGGACTTACCGCCCCGCTGCATCCCTTTGAACCAAGCAACTGGGTGTTCCTGAAATCCTGGAAAAAGGAACCTCTGACTCCAGTCTGGAAGGGTCCATACCAGATTTTGCTGACCACCTATTCCTCGGCTAAAGTGCAGGGAGTGAAAGCCCGGGTCCAACTCGCATTTGAAGCGTGCCGATCCGCCTCCTGTAACCCAAGCCCGAGGAAACGCAGTGGGAAGACCAGAAGTATGGAGTTCAGAGCTTGGTCCTAATTTGCGTCTACGTTTTCACGCCACCAATCAAGTTGCCCGGAATCCGTTGTTCCTTTTGGTTCTGTTGTTCCTTCTGATTCTGCAAATTGTTGCTGTTTTCTTGCAAGCGAGGGGACTGATTGTCCTACCACGGACTTGGACTCTGATTGATTTTATTGGCGGTAAGAGACTCCCAGGTTTTTCCTTTCCAGAGCCTGGGCCCCGTTTTACATCATAGACCAGGGGTCGGGAACCCGCGGCTCGCGAGCCGCATGCGGCTCTTCCGCCGCTGTTCTGCGGCTCCATGAGCCGAGCCGCGGGACCCTCTTCGCCCGCCCTGCAAGGAGCAGGGCGGCCACTTCACTCGCCCGGCGGCCGGTCAGGCCGAGCCGCCGGGCCCATCTACACCTGCCCTGCAGGTGGGGGGGTGAGCGGGCAGTGGGGGCGCGAGCGAGCAAGTGGGCGGGGGAGCGGGGGAGGGGGAGCCAAATGGCTCTTTGAGGGGAAAAGGTTCCCGACCCCTGGTCCATGTAATATTAGGGATGTATACAATTGGAGAAATCAACAAGGTGGACACTCATCAGCTTCACTGAAAATGGATGATTCAGTACAATCTAGTTTAACATAACAGAAACAGAACAAAACAAAATGCAAACATGGTTAAAAGCGACATTTGCTTTTTTTGATTGTTTGTTTATGGTCTGTTATGTTTATCATAAAAGGGCATTCATTATCATTAGAATGCTGAAAACAAAATAAAACAAAAAATAGAACTAAATAAGTGAAGGGAATGCAAAACAATACACAAGAAAATTTTCCTTCAAGGAAGGAAGCTTATTTAAAAGTTCAGTTTCACTGGGGATTACATACGCATCATTTGTCTTTGTTAACATCTCAGAGAAATAATTGAGATACAAAATAGCTGCTTTGTGGGATCTTCTTTGAGGTCCCATATAGTTCTGGTTTAAAAAATGTGTCAGCTTCAAACAAGTATACTCAATTTCAGCTTTCACCTCTTACTCTTGTTAAAAGATGCTCCAGGAGCACAGCCTGGTCTTTGGGCATCTAGTATCTGTCTTGTTCAATTTGTTTCTTTGCAGAATATATCAATAGTAGTAGTAACATGCAAAAGCCAGGTTCAAATATAATGTTTGTGCTTCCAGGACCATATGAGACTGAGGCCCTTTCCGCACAGGCCAAAAACGACAGCCTGGGGGCGGTAAAAACGCCGCCCCCAGGCCGCCGTTCGCACAGGCGGCACTGCTGCAACGCAGCAGCGCTGACCTGACTGCGCTCCCCCTCCCCCAGGGCGGCATCAGGCCGGCCTAAACAACAACCCTTTAAAGGGTTGTTGTTGAGGGGAAAGCGTCTTCCCGGCAGCGCGGTGCGAACCGCGCCGCCGGGAACACGCTGTTTCCCCTTCCCTTTCCCATGTACCTCTCGTGTTGCCGTCCTGCTGGCCTCCTAAGTCCCTCCCTCGCTGTCCTCCGACCCCTGGAGGTCGGAGGGCAGCGTGGGCGGGGCTGAGGAGGCCAGCAGGACAGCGACACGAGAGGTACATGGGAAAGGGAAGGGGGGAAGAGGCGGCTCCATGCGGAGCCGCCTGCCGTCTGCCGGCCTCTCCAGAGGCCGTCCGCATGCCTGCATGCGAACGGCCTCCGCCTCCACGCCGGCGGAATTCCTGCCGGCGTGGAGGCACCCTTACGGCCGTGCGGAAACGGCCATAGTTACACAAGCATGTGCAGAGCGAGGCCAGCCCATAACCACAGAGATGAAGGTATTTCCTCTAAAGCCAATCTGACCAAGAAATACTGTGTTGGGTACTGGAGGCTTCACTCTGTAATTTAAACTGGAAATGTCAGCTCTTTGAAAACTGGATACAAGGTTGCATCATCTTAAAAGCACAAAATTTAAATCCCTTAAAAATACTTTTAGAAACTTTTCCATGCTCCTGCCACTATAGATTTAACTTTAAACATCATTTCAACTGATTATCCCCTCTTTTTGTATTTTTCTTCTGAAGGTTTAGGCAGAGAGTGGCTTATTGCAAAGCCCCCCCCCCCCGTTTTTTTCTTCAGAGGAGGAGGACTCACCCAACCTACTGCCGTTAGAAGACCCCGCTGGTATCAGAGCCCTGCATATGCATGAACAATTCCAAAAGCCAATAAAAATGTTTACGCATAGGGCAAAAGCAATATGCAGAGCCACCAATTCTGCCGCCTGGGCGGACTATGAGCAGGGATGGGGAGCGCTTTCAGGAATTTGTTTTGAATAACCACCGCACTCCCTGAAAGCCGCTCTCCTTTTAACATAAAACTGCTCTCATCCATCCAGACCTCCAGTTGGGGAAATTCTAAGGGCATATCCCAAAAATCAGCCCAGGCAGCATAATATCCATAGTTGTAACAGTCATGTCATCCCAGGACTGTCTACAAGAATGGAGTAATATTCAGCTTTCTACTGCTGTCAGCCAATGTTTTCCTTTTTTTCCCCCAACACAGCCAAAACAGCATGAGGAACAAAAACAGTGATTTCCCCTCCCTAAACTTCAGGGCGTCGTTCACTGAAAGACATACGGCTGCAGAAAAAAACTAAATTGAGTTTCTCCCCCCCTCCTCCTTTCTCTCGTCGTTTTCCAAAGAGGTGGGGGCTGATAAGCAGGACCCCTTCTTGCTTGCTATAGCAGGGGAGAAAATAAACTACATATATGTGTTTAGGTGTCTATTCTTGGGAGACAGTTTGAAAACAAAAAGCTTTACAACTAAAAGGATGGCTGCTTTTGTTGCAAGGGACTTTCCGTTTTCAAACAAAGTCTGAGAGTTTAAAGATTAAAAGGTTGAAACATGGTCCCCAATTTTTCTTCCCTTCAGCTGCAGCAAGGGTGATTAGAATGCTGTCTGACATACTTTGCTGCTCATAAACATTGAGTTCCGGGAGAATCTTCCCCCTTCGCACTGAGGAAAGAGAAACATTCTTTTTCAGCGGTGCGCTCAAAGCCGTGAACTCCCTGGCTGAAGGGGGAAAAAAATGAGGAAACTTACTCAGAACGGGGCTGACTGCCGTTCCCTTTTGGGGGAGAGAGAGAACAACCTCTAAATCTCCTGCTCTTACACTGCCACTGGTAAAAACAACAACAACACAGCAGACTGTGTAGTGAATTGGATCACCATAGAGCTTTGGCAGGAATTCTCACTGTCAGATGAGCTGACTGACGGAGAGAAATTCCTCAGGCTCCCATCCTGGCTCTGGTTCTGTGCCACAGCAGGAGGAGAGCCTACGATGGAATCTGGAGGGGTGTTTAGAACCGCTACTGGATTAAAAGGAGGCGGTTGTAAACACTCCTCAGGTGGAGGTTGCAACTTGTCCTTCAGTCCAAATCTCGGGAGGCCAGCCCCGGGGGTTGGAGTGTGGCTTGCACACCACCATAAAGGAGGAACCTGGAGGTATAGTAAATTAACTCGAACACCAACTTATCTCCAGGAATGTCCCGTTAAGCAATCTTGCTTCTTTTTCTTATTTGGCAGTAAGGAGGATCTGATACCCTAACTGAATTGTGCACAGATCCAACATACCCCCAAGGGGCCCCACCCCATCTGAACGGTAGAGGGTCCAGTCTCCCTCGCAAAGACTTCTCAACTTGTCTTTGCTTCCTTTTCCTTTGGAGGCTAATGCCTTCCAATTATGAAACATACAGGAGAGGGTTGAGTCCGTCGACTTGAGGGCTCAATGATTTCCTTAGGCTTCTTAACTATCCAAACCATTTTAAAGGGGGGGAAAAAGAGCTTCACCTGCACAACCCTGCAATCCCGTTACTTTTTTTTTTCTACTTACTTACTAGCGCTTTTTCTTACTAGCCGAACCACAAGGGGGTTTGCCTTCCATTTTTATCTCAAACTACAAAGGAGCTTTGAGAACCTGGGAATTCGGGGGCTTTGCAAGCCTAGGGTACCCAGACAGGACAAAACACACTTGTTTCATTTGACTAAGACACCACAGATAATTAGACTGACAAACATAGAACAAATAATACAAACCTGTCTCAACGGGAAGATGCTGGTTCCAAATGAGGCAGGGGGTGGGCTAGCCGATGCCTTCGGTGATTCCCCTGATCCTGCTACAATTACTCTCGGAACTGCGGGCTAACATGGTGCTCCCTGGGTTCCCTGCTCTTCCCAAGCAGGCCCAGGCAAAAGAGCCACCGGGGGGTGCTCCCACTGGGAGAGGGAAGCGAGGAGGGCACCACGGAAAGACCCCAGAAATCCGAGTCACGGCACCAGATGTTACAGCAAGGTCACGGGTTCAAAATATTTAAGCCAAGAAGCTTAAGCCGACAAAGGAATATTTTATTTATGCCAACAACGGGCAAACAGTATCAGGGGAACCACTATAGAAAAGCAGTGTGTTCTTACTTTTATAAGTTACATCAGAATAGCAGTGAAAAAGGAGACACCCCAAAATTCATCATCATCAATTAGTCATACAAAAAGGTGGAGATTTCCCTTTTTCCAAAACAATTGAACTTTCTAAGACCCTTATTGGAAGGTGGGAACACCTGATCTTTTGACCAAGATGAACTAGGACCTGCCTCTTGTTATTCTTCTTCTCAGAAAGAGAGCCTAAACATCTTTGTGTTTCTTTCTTCTGTCTCTAGGAGAAGGGCAAATTCAAGGCGTCCGATTAGGAACTGCAAGGCCTCAAAACAGTTGAATTTGCACATTTTAGATATTCTGTACAAAGGGTATTCTGCTTAAACTACCAAGCTTGCCTAGTAACAGAAAAAGAATAGACTTTCAGGCCTGCATCTTTTCTTTGCTCAGCTGCATTATGGTTGCCAACTCCCCATTACAGAAAGAAAGTAATGGGGGCAAGAAGAAAACCTTTGCATATAACAAAGTATATCCTTTATATGCCTTCTGCGCCTACACTAATTCTTCCCCCCAGCATTTTCAATGGATGCCCCCTGGTTCTAGTATTGTGAGAAAGAGAGAAAAATTTCTCTCTGTCAACATTTTCTACCCCATGCATAATTTTGTAGACTTCAATCATATCCCCCCTCAGACGTCTCCTCTCCAGACTAAAGAGTCCCAAACGCTGCAGCCTCTCCTCATAGGGAAGGTGCTCCAGTCCCTCAATCATCCTCGTTTCCCTTCTCTGCACTTTTTCTATCTCCTCAATATCCTTTTTGATTTAAGGGCCAGAGAACCACCCCTGTGAGGAAAAGATGAACAGTTGGGGACTAGTCAACTTCAAAAAGAGACAACTAAAGGGGGGGAAACATGATAGAGGTTTATACAGTTAAGCACAGAGACAACTTTTCCCCCCACGCCCAAAGTACCAGATTTTGAAATCATCAAAATAAGTGGATGAGCAGTAGAGTCAGGATCGACAAAAGGAAATAGTTCTTTATACAACTTATTTACGGAGCTGAATAAGGACATCTGATCCTGGAGAGAAGAGGTCTGCATCACCACTTTTTGTTCTGTTCCCCCCTTCTTGGAAGGGTTTAATTGGGGTTATTGCTGACACCACTTTTATTGAATTTAACGCTGTGTTTTAAAGTTAAATTCTAATTTAATGGGGGTTTTGTTTGTATCTATTGTATGTAGAATCTGTGTTGTTCACCGCCCAGAGCCCTCTGGGGGTTGGGCGGTATTAAAATCCAATAAATAAATAAATAAATAAATAAATAAATAAATAAATAAATAAATAAATAAATAAATAAATAAATAAATAAATAAATAAATAAATAAATAAATAAATAAATAGGTAAGTAAGTAAGTAAGTAAGTAAATAAATAAATAAATAAATAAATAAATGACTAGTAGCCATTTTGACTAGTAGCCATGGATCGCCCTCTCCTTCGTGAACATGCCCACTCTCCTATTAAAGCGTTCCAAGTTGGCAGCCGTCATCACATCCTACAGCAGGGAGTTCCACATCCTGCAGCAGGGAGTTCCACAATTTGACACTGCACTGCATGAAGAAATACTTCCTTTGTTTTGAACCTCTCACTCTTGCTTTGAACTTCTCCCCCTTGAATTTGAACCCTTCACATTCAGCAGATGACCCAGCCTTTGAGTATTGAGAGAGAGGGGAGAAAAGCTTTTCCTTGTCCACCGTCTATCAAGCCTGAGTAAATTCTTGGCACGTCTCCAGGACGGGATGTGGCATCAGTATCATCGTCAAGCCCTTGTAGGTTCCTGCCATATCTCCAGCACGGGATGTGGCATCTTTGGACTGCCTTTCTTATGCTAACCATTTACTGTTCGTTCCTGGCTAATTTCCCTTCCTCTGAATTGCTTCTCTGTTAGGATGCAAGCTTCAGAGATTCCCAAACGGAGAGATACGGCGGAGGGACACTCTCTGAAAACCAGACAGGCAGTGACGTAGGTATAGATTTTTTATGGGGGGGGTTCGGGGGCGAGGCCACACCTCCCCAGGCCCCGCCCCCGGCCTCAGTGCTTATAAAAGCAGCTCTCCGAGGCAAGGGACAGCAGACTCCCCTGCCCTGCCCCCCTGCCTCACCCCCCCCATCGGCTGGGCTCCCATCTGGCAGCCGGCAGTCCCTTCTCTCTCCCCTATAGGCAGAGGGGTAGCTAAGGAAAATGGAGCCTGGTGCAAAATCTGAGGTTTGCACACATACCCTGCCCATGGGCGGCAGCTGTGATGCTGGAATCCACCCCCAAACAGCATCACTTTCAACGGTGTTTAAATTAGATTCTCCTTGTAAATCCATCTTAAAGGGAGAATCGGGGGTCCCCAGTTAAAGCAACATTGAAAGTGATGCTGTTTGGGGGTGGATTATCCCCCACCCTGAAACAGCATCACTTTCAGATTTTAAACTGGGGACCTCAGATTCTCCCTTTGAATCCATGCCGAAGGGGGTGGATTTAAAAAGAGAATCTGGGGGAATTTGGGGGGATGCCAGCTGTCAGGGGTACAATTGTGAAGCTAGCAGCACCAAACTTTCAGGGTATCTGTAGGAGACTCTCCTGATGAGACCACCCAGGTTTGGTGAAGTTTGGTTCAGGAGGTCCAAAGTTATAGACCTTCAAAGGTGTAGCCCCCATCTTGTATTAGCTCCCATTAGAAACAATGTCTTTGCTGACAGGGCTTTGAGTAATTGCTAAAGTGGGGTGGGGGGGTAGTTTGCTCAGCAGTGGGATGGGTGGAGTAGAGATGGATGCCTGGGGGAATTTGCACACCAATAGTAGTCTTGTCAAAAGATTCTTGTCATGGAATCTACCTGAGAGCTGTCTTTCAATCAATGGATTTCACTATCAATTGAGACTAATTATTGGACAGATTAGGGACACAGGACACCAAAGTCAGTTGTGACTTGACAGGGGGAAAAAACCCGAAGTCATTCTCCTTGGCAAACAAGGTAACCTCCACTTCAGTCACAGACATGCATACCTATATCACGGCTCAGGCAACCCGAACTCTCTCTTTACCTTTCTTTGCAGACAGCTCAGCACAGTTTTCTTTGAAAAGGAAATTGTTCGGTTCTCCATCATCCCAAGACAGGTAGCAGACAGGACTTTGATCCACCCATTCCCAGTTTTTCGTCTGTCACGAGATAATGGGGAAGTCAAGGTTAGAGAAGGAAGCCAGAGCTGCCTGGGTAAAACGACCTTCCGTTTAAGCATTAACGTGGGATACTCACGCGCTTGTCAATGTGCAGTCCGATCCAGACATTGTTCTTTTCTCTGAGAGACCCCTTGATGGTTTTGGCAATATGAACCGTTTCTTCCATGTTGTGGACGGAGGCAAGGTGACCCCCCTTTTTGTGACACTCCATCTGAACGGTTAAAAAAATGCATATATTATCCCTCAGGAAGATATTTCATGAGATGGGGCAGGACGTGGGTACCAGGGGATTCAACCCCTTGCCTACAATTGGCCCCACCTACTTTAGGAGTCAGTCTGACCAGAGGTTCAAACAATAAATGGAGGAGGAGGAGGAGGAGGAGGAGGAGGAGGAGGAGGAGGAGGAGGAGGAGGAGGAGGAGGAGGAGGAGGAGGAGGAGGAGGAGGAGAAGAAGAAGAAGAAGAAGAAGAAGAAGAAGAAGAAGAAGAAGAAGAAGAAGAAGAAGAAGAAGAAGAAGAAGAAGAAGAAGAAGAAGAAGAAGAAGAAGAAGAAGAAGAAGAAGAAGAGGACGAGGACGAGGACGAGGACGAGGACTTTGGGTTTATACCCTACTTTTCCCAACCATAAGGAGTCTCAAAGCAGCCTACAGGTTGCATTCCCCTCTTCTCGCCACAACATGAGGAGAGAGGTGGGGTTGAGAAATTTAGGAGTGAACTATGATTGGCCCAAGGTCACCTAGCAGGCTTCATGTGTTGGAGTAGGGAAACCAATTAAAAAGAAAAGTTGAATTTATACCCCACTTTTCTCTCCTGTAAGCAGTCTCTATGCAGCTTACTTTCCCTTCCTCTCCCCACAACAGAAACCTGGTGAGGCAGGTGGGGCTGAGAGAGTTCAGAGAGAATTATGACTAGCCCAGTAGGCTTCATGTGCAGGAGCGGGGAAACAAATTCACTTCACTAGATAAGAGTCCGCTGCTCATGTGGAGGGGGGAATCAAAACCGGCTCTCCAGGTTACAGTTTCCGAGATCATCATTAGATCTTTGACCATAGTACTGCACCTTATCACTCTATGCCACAGACAGGACTACATGCAAAAAGGATCAACAAGTCTTAATAGACCATTCACTGAACATGAGTCAGCAGTACGATGTGGTAGTTCAAACGGAAAATGCAATTTGTATACTGTCCGGATCACATCAAGTCACGGCGTCTCTTTACTTTGCTCTGGTTAGGTCCCCCTTGGAGCTTTGCGTCCAGTTTTGGGCACTTTTGGAAGAATGTTGACAGGATGGAACACATCCAATAGGAGGACAAGAAGGTGAGGGGTTTGGAGACCAAGTCATATGAGGAAAGGTTGAGGTAGCTGGGTGTACTTAGCCTGGAAAGGAGACCACTGAGAGATGATATGATAGCCATTTTCATAAGAACATGAGAAAGAGCCTGCTGGATCAGACCAGAGTACATCTAGTCCAACACTCTGCTACTCACAATGGCCCACCAGATGCCTTTGGGAGCTCACATGCAGGATGTGAAAGCAATGGCCTTCTGCTGCTGTTGCTGCTGCTGCTCCCAAGCACCTGGTCTGCTAAGGCATTTGCAATCTCAGATCAAGGAGGATCAAGATTGGAAGCCATAGATCGACTTCTCCATAAATATATCCAAGCCCCTTTTAAAGCTATCCAGGTTAGTGGCCATCACCACCTCCTGTGGCAGCATATTCCAAACACCAATCATGCGTTGCGTGAAGAAATGTTTCTTTTTATTAGTCCTAATCCACCCCCCCCCCCAATTTTTAATATTGGTTCTAGTATTGTATTGTGAGAAAGAGAGCCACCTCCTGCCCTCGTTTTTGCCCCAAGACAAACCTCTCACCTCTGCCTCAGCCCACAGCAGCAAGTCATTGAACAGGCTGTAGCAACTGCCTTGGTAGAACGTCCAGCCTTGAGGACACGATACAGCTCCTGCATGGGGTTAGGGAGAAGGCAAGCACAATCTCTGCTATGGTCCAGTTTCAAGACAAAGGACAGCCCTGCCCTTCAATCCCTGCCAAGCTGAAGGCAACAGGCAATGCTTTCATTGTTGTCCAGCATACATAGTGCTGCTACTTATATTGATTTATCCAGACCTTGGGGTTTGGTTGTCACCAGCGTTCCCTGTAAGCTATGCGGGTGCGTGGCCACCATATTGGTGCTGAACAGATAAGGGGCCACTTGGCAGGGGGAGAAGGGGCCCAGGCATCTGGCCATGGCCCATCCACCCTGGGGGCAGGCGGCACAGCACCTGGTTGTGACCCACCCACCCGGGGGGGAGAGGAAGGGTGCCCAGCATCAAGTCATGGCCCAACAACCACGGGGGGGGGGGGCGGAAGGGGACCTGTCATCTGGTCATGGCCCACCTATCGTGGGGGAAAGAGTAGGAAGATGGGGGGGCCTGTCATCTGGTTGTTTACCACCCACCCTAGGGGGAAGGGGAGGGGAGGGGCCCATAATCCAGTTGTAGCCCACCCAAGGAGGAAGGGGAGAAAGGAGTCCGGTCATTGGGGGAAGGCCCACCCACCCTGGAGAATTGTTACAGGGGGAGGGGAGAGTTAGGTAGAGGAGAGAGGAAGGTGCTACATCCCATCCACCCGGGGGGTGGGATGGGGGAGGGAGGCCAGCATCTGGGGAAGGGGTGGGTGGTCCATGACCACTTTATTCTGCTCAGGGTCTGTGATGTTTGGCAGAGCTCTGGGAAAGGATTAGAGGGACTCTAATATGTGGGTGATGCCCGGCTTTATCTCGCCCTTCCAGCTGGTCCCAAGAAGGCTGCAGAAACCCCAACGAGTGCCTGGAGACAGTTTGGGATTGGATCCAAGCCAATAAACTAAGACTTCCCCCAGACCCGTTGGAAGTGCTACTGGTGGGCAGAAGGCCAGACTCTGGATTTAAAGGGCCACGCATGCAACATAGGATTCCATTCCCCTTCAAAGAACAGGTCCATAGTCTGTGCGTAGTCTTGGACTGAGACCTGCTACTGGGCAAGCATGCGACAGTAAGGTGGCCAGACCCTGCCTCTGATGGGGGATCCCCCACTTTGGATCCTATCCCCCCTGTCACTGTTCAGCCAATCAGTGGGGATCTTATCCGCAGCCAATTGGACCTAGGACAGTGGTGGCGAACCTTTGGCGCTCCAGATGTTATGGACTACAATTCCCCCCCCACCCCCCCCCCCCCCCACCCCCCCCCCCCCCCACCCCCCCCCCCCCCCACCCCCCCCCCCCCCCACCCCCCCCCCCCCCCACCCCCCCCCCCCCCCACCCCCCCCCCCCCCCACCCCCCCCCCCCCCCACCCCCCCCCCCCCCCACCCCCCCCCCCCCCCACCCCCCCCCCCCCCCACCCCCCCCCCCCCCCACCCCCCCCCCCCCCCACCCCCCCCCCCCCCCACCCCCCCCCCCCCCCACCCCCCCCCCCCCCCACCCCCCCCCCCCCCCACCCCCCCCCCCCCCCACCCCCCCCCCCCCCCACCCCCCCCCCCCCCCACCCCCCCCCCCCCCCACCCCCCCCCCCCCCCACCCCCCCCCCCCCCCACCCCCCCCCCCCCCCACCCCCCCCCCCCCCCACCCCCCCCCCCCCCCACCCCCCCCCCCCCCCACCCCCCCCCCCCCCCACCCCCCCCCCCCCCCACCCCCCCCCCCCCCCACCCCCCCCCCCCCCCACCCCCCCCCCCCCCCACCCCCCCCCCCCCCCACCCCCCCCCCCCCCCACCCCCCCCCCCCCCCACCCCCCCCCCCCCCCACCCCCCCCCCCCCCCACCCCCCCCCCCCCCCACCCCCCCCCCCCCCCACCCCCCCCCCCCCCCACCCCCCCCCCCCCCCACCCCCCCCCCCCCCCACCCCCCCCCCCCCCCACCCCCCCCCCCCCCCACCCCCCCCCCCCCCCACCCCCCCCCCCCCCCACCCCCCCCCCCCCCCACCCCCCCCCCCCCCCACCCCCCCCCCCCCCCACCCCCCCCCCCCCCCACCCCCCCCCCCCCCCACCCCCCCCCCCCCCCACCCCCCCCCCCCCCCACCCCCCCCCCCCCCCACCCCCCCCCCCCCCCACCCCCCCCCCCCCCCACCCCCCCCCCCCCCCACCCCCCCCCCCCCCCACCCCCCCCCCCCCCCACCCCCCCCCCCCCCCACCCCCCCCCCCCCCCACCCCCCCCCCCCCCCACCCCCCCCCCCCCCCACCCCCCCCCCCCCCCACCCCCCCCCCCCCCCACCCCCCCCCCCCCCCACCCCCCCCCCCCCCCACCCCCCCCCCCCCCCACCCCCCCCCCCCCCCACCCCCCCCCCCCCCCACCCCCCCCCCCCCCCACCCCCCCCCCCCCCCACCCCCCCCCCCCCCCACCCCCCCCCCCCCCCACCCCCCCCCCCCCCCACCCCCCCCCCCCCCCACCCCCCCCCCCCCCCACCCCCCCCCCCCCCCACCCCCCCCCCCCCCCACCCCCCCCCCCCCCCACCCCCCCCCCCCCCCACCCCCCCCCCCCCCCACCCCCCCCCCCCCCCACCCCCCCCCCCCCCCACCCCCCCCCCCCCCCACCCCCCCCCCCCCCCACCCCCCCCCCCCCCCACCCCCCCCCCCCCCCACCCCCCCCCCCCCCCACCCCCCCCCCCCCCCACCCCCCCCCCCCCCCACCCCCCCCCCCCCCCACCCCCCCCCCCCCCCACCCCCCCCCCCCCCCACCCCCCCCCCCCCCCACCCCCCCCCCCCCCCACCCCCCCCCCCCCCCACCCCCCCCCCCCCCCACCCCCCCCCCCCCCCACCCCCCCCCCCCCCCACCCCCCCCCCCCCCCACCCCCCCCCCCCCCCACCCCCCCCCCCCCCCACCCCCCCCCCCCCCCACCCCCCCCCCCCCCCACCCCCCCCCCCCCCCACCCCCCCCCCCCCCCACCCCCCCCCCCCCCCACCCCCCCCCCCCCCCACCCCCCCCCCCCCCCACCCCCCCCCCCCCCCACCCCCCCCCCCCCCCACCCCCCCCCCCCCCCACCCCCCCCCCCCCCCACCCCCCCCCCCCCCCACCCCCCCCCCCCCCCACCCCCCCCCCCCCCCACCCCCCCCCCCCCCCACCCCCCCCCCCCCCCACCCCCCCCCCCCCCCACCCCCCCCCCCCCCCACCCCCCCCCCCCCCCACCCCCCCCCCCCCCCACCCCCCCCCCCCCCCACCCCCCCCCCCCCCCACCCCCCCCCCCCCCCACCCCCCCCCCCCCCCACCCCCCCCCCCCCCCACCCCCCCCCCCCCCCACCCCCCCCCCCCCCCACCCCCCCCCCCCCCCACCCCCCCCCCCCCCCACCCCCCCCCCCCCCCACCCCCCCCCCCCCCCACCCCCCCCCCCCCCCACCCCCCCCCCCCCCCACCCCCCCCCCCCCCCACCCCCCCCCCCCCCCACCCCCCCCCCCCCCCACCCCCCCCCCCCCCCACCCCCCCCCCCCCCCACCCCCCCCCCCCCCCACCCCCCCCCCCCCCCACCCCCCCCCCCCCCCACCCCCCCCCCCCCCCACCCCCCCCCCCCCCCACCCCCCCCCCCCCCCACCCCCCCCCCCCCCCACCCCCCCCCCCCCCCACCCCCCCCCCCCCCCACCCCCCCCCCCCCCCACCCCCCCCCCCCCCCACCCCCCCCCCCCCCCACCCCCCCCCCCCCCCACCCCCCCCCCCCCCCACCCCCCCCCCCCCCCACCCCCCCCCCCCCCCACCCCCCCCCCCCCCCACCCCCCCCCCCCCCCACCCCCCCCCCCCCCCACCCCCCCCCCCCCCCACCCCCCCCCCCCCCCACCCCCCCCCCCCCCCACCCCCCCCCCCCCCCACCCCCCCCCCCCCCCACCCCCCCCCCCCCCCACCCCCCCCCCCCCCCACCCCCCCCCCCCCCCACCCCCCCCCCCCCCCACCCCCCCCCCCCCCCACCCCCCCCCCCCCCCACCCCCCCCCCCCCCCACCCCCCCCCCCCCCCACCCCCCCCCCCCCCCACCCCCCCCCCCCCCCACCCCCCCCCCCCCCCACCCCCCCCCCCCCCCACCCCCCCCCCCCCCCACCCCCCCCCCCCCCCACCCCCCCCCCCCCCCACCCCCCCCCCCCCCCACCCCCCCCCCCCCCCACCCCCCCCCCCCCCCACCCCCCCCCCCCCCCACCCCCCCCCCCCCCCACCCCCCCCCCCCCCCACCCCCCCCCCCCCCCACCCCCCCCCCCCCCCACCCCCCCCCCCCCCCACCCCCCCCCCCCCCCACCCCCCCCCCCCCCCACCCCCCCCCCCCCCCACCCCCCCCCCCCCCCACCCCCCCCCCCCCCCACCCCCCCCCCCCCCCACCCCCCCCCCCCCCCACCCCCCCCCCCCCCCACCCCCCCCCCCCCCCACCCCCCCCCCCCCCCACCCCCCCCCCCCCCCACCCCCCCCCCCCCCCACCCCCCCCCCCCCCCACCCCCCCCCCCCCCCACCCCCCCCCCCCCCCACCCCCCCCCCCCCCCACCCCCCCCCCCCCCCACCCCCCCCCCCCCCCACCCCCCCCCCCCCCCACCCCCCCCCCCCCCCACCCCCCCCCCCCCCCACCCCCCCCCCCCCCCACCCCCCCCCCCCCCCACCCCCCCCCCCCCCCACCCCCCCCCCCCCCCACCCCCCCCCCCCCCCACCCCCCCCCCCCCCCACCCCCCCCCCCCCCCACCCCCCCCCCCCCCCACCCCCCCCCCCCCCCACCCCCCCCCCCCCCCACCCCCCCCCCCCCCCACCCCCCCCCCCCCCCACCCCCCCCCCCCCCCACCCCCCCCCCCCCCCACCCCCCCCCCCCCCCACCCCCCCCCCCCCCCACCCCCCCCCCCCCCCACCCCCCCCCCCCCCCACCCCCCCCCCCCCCCACCCCCCCCCCCCCCCACCCCCCCCCCCCCCCACCCCCCCCCCCCCCCACCCCCCCCCCCCCCCACCCCCCCCCCCCCCCACCCCCCCCCCCCCCCACCCCCCCCCCCCCCCACCCCCCCCCCCCCCCACCCCCCCCCCCCCCCACCCCCCCCCCCCCCCACCCCCCCCCCCCCCCACCCCCCCCCCCCCCCACCCCCCCCCCCCCCCACCCCCCCCCCCCCCCACCCCCCCCCCCCCCCACCCCCCCCCCCCCCCACCCCCCCCCCCCCCCACCCCCCCCCCCCCCCACCCCCCCCCCCCCCCACCCCCCCCCCCCCCCACCCCCCCCCCCCCCCACCCCCCCCCCCCCCCACCCCCCCCCCCCCCCACCCCCCCCCCCCCCCACCCCCCCCCCCCCCCACCCCCCCCCCCCCCCACCCCCCCCCCCCCCCACCCCCCCCCCCCCCCACCCCCCCCCCCCCCCACCCCCCCCCCCCCCCACCCCCCCCCCCCCCCACCCCCCCCCCCCCCCACCCCCCCCCCCCCCCACCCCCCCCCCCCCCCACCCCCCCCCCCCCCCACCCCCCCCCCCCCCCACCCCCCCCCCCCCCCACCCCCCCCCCCCCCCACCCCCCCCCCCCCCCACCCCCCCCCCCCCCCACCCCCCCCCCCCCCCACCCCCCCCCCCCCCCACCCCCCCCCCCCCCCACCCCCCCCCCCCCCCACCCCCCCCCCCCCCCACCCCCCCCCCCCCCCACCCCCCCCCCCCCCCACCCCCCCCCCCCCCCACCCCCCCCCCCCCCCACCCCCCCCCCCCCCCACCCCCCCCCCCCCCCACCCCCCCCCCCCCCCACCCCCCCCCCCCCCCACCCCCCCCCCCCCCCACCCCCCCCCCCCCCCACCCCCCCCCCCCCCCACCCCCCCCCCCCCCCACCCCCCCCCCCCCCCACCCCCCCCCCCCCCCACCCCCCCCCCCCCCCACCCCCCCCCCCCCCCACCCCCCCCCCCCCCCACCCCCCCCCCCCCCCACCCCCCCCCCCCCCCACCCCCCCCCCCCCCCACCCCCCCCCCCCCCCACCCCCCCCCCCCCCCACCCCCCCCCCCCCCCACCCCCCCCCCCCCCCACCCCCCCCCCCCCCCACCCCCCCCCCCCCCCACCCCCCCCCCCCCCCACCCCCCCCCCCCCCCACCCCCCCCCCCCCCCACCCCCCCCCCCCCCCACCCCCCCCCCCCCCCACCCCCCCCCCCCCCCACCCCCCCCCCCCCCCACCCCCCCCCCCCCCCACCCCCCCCCCCCCCCACCCCCCCCCCCCCCCACCCCCCCCCCCCCCCACCCCCCCCCCCCCCCACCCCCCCCCCCCCCCACCCCCCCCCCCCCCCACCCCCCCCCCCCCCCACCCCCCCCCCCCCCCACCCCCCCCCCCCCCCACCCCCCCCCCCCCCCACCCCCCCCCCCCCCCACCCCCCCCCCCCCCCACCCCCCCCCCCCCCCACCCCCCCCCCCCCCCACCCCCCCCCCCCCCCACCCCCCCCCCCCCCCACCCCCCCCCCCCCCCACCCCCCCCCCCCCCCACCCCCCCCCCCCCCCACCCCCCCCCCCCCCCACCCCCCCCCCCCCCCACCCCCCCCCCCCCCCACCCCCCCCCCCCCCCACCCCCCCCCCCCCCCACCCCCCCCCCCCCCCACCCCCCCCCCCCCCCACCCCCCCCCCCCCCCACCCCCCCCCCCCCCCACCCCCCCCCCCCCCCACCCCCCCCCCCCCCCACCCCCCCCCCCCCCCACCCCCCCCCCCCCCCACCCCCCCCCCCCCCCACCCCCCCCCCCCCCCACCCCCCCCCCCCCCCACCCCCCCCCCCCCCCACCCCCCCCCCCCCCCACCCCCCCCCCCCCCCACCCCCCCCCCCCCCCACCCCCCCCCCCCCCCACCCCCCCCCCCCCCCACCCCCCCCCCCCCCCACCCCCCCCCCCCCCCACCCCCCCCCCCCCCCACCCCCCCCCCCCCCCACCCCCCCCCCCCCCCACCCCCCCCCCCCCCCACCCCCCCCCCCCCCCACCCCCCCCCCCCCCCACCCCCCCCCCCCCCCACCCCCCCCCCCCCCCACCCCCCCCCCCCCCCACCCCCCCCCCCCCCCACCCCCCCCCCCCCCCACCCCCCCCCCCCCCCACCCCCCCCCCCCCCCACCCCCCCCCCCCCCCACCCCCCCCCCCCCCCACCCCCCCCCCCCCCCACCCCCCCCCCCCCCCACCCCCCCCCCCCCCCACCCCCCCCCCCCCCCACCCCCCCCCCCCCCCACCCCCCCCCCCCCCCACCCCCCCCCCCCCCCACCCCCCCCCCCCCCCACCCCCCCCCCCCCCCACCCCCCCCCCCCCCCACCCCCCCCCCCCCCCACCCCCCCCCCCCCCCACCCCCCCCCCCCCCCACCCCCCCCCCCCCCCACCCCCCCCCCCCCCCACCCCCCCCCCCCCCCACCCCCCCCCCCCCCCACCCCCCCCCCCCCCCACCCCCCCCCCCCCCCACCCCCCCCCCCCCCCACCCCCCCCCCCCCCCACCCCCCCCCCCCCCCACCCCCCCCCCCCCCCACCCCCCCCCCCCCCCACCCCCCCCCCCCCCCACCCCCCCCCCCCCCCACCCCCCCCCCCCCCCACCCCCCCCCCCCCCCACCCCCCCCCCCCCCCACCCCCCCCCCCCCCCACCCCCCCCCCCCCCCACCCCCCCCCCCCCCCACCCCCCCCCCCCCCCACCCCCCCCCCCCCCCACCCCCCCCCCCCCCCACCCCCCCCCCCCCCCACCCCCCCCCCCCCCCACCCCCCCCCCCCCCCACCCCCCCCCCCCCCCACCCCCCCCCCCCCCCACCCCCCCCCCCCCCCACCCCCCCCCCCCCCCACCCCCCCCCCCCCCCACCCCCCCCCCCCCCCACCCCCCCCCCCCCCCACCCCCCCCCCCCCCCACCCCCCCCCCCCCCCACCCCCCCCCCCCCCCACCCCCCCCCCCCCCCACCCCCCCCCCCCCCCACCCCCCCCCCCCCCCACCCCCCCCCCCCCCCACCCCCCCCCCCCCCCACCCCCCCCCCCCCCCACCCCCCCCCCCCCCCACCCCCCCCCCCCCCCACCCCCCCCCCCCCCCACCCCCCCCCCCCCCCACCCCCCCCCCCCCCCACCCCCCCCCCCCCCCACCCCCCCCCCCCCCCACCCCCCCCCCCCCCCACCCCCCCCCCCCCCCACCCCCCCCCCCCCCCACCCCCCCCCCCCCCCACCCCCCCCCCCCCCCACCCCCCCCCCCCCCCACCCCCCCCCCCCCCCACCCCCCCCCCCCCCCACCCCCCCCCCCCCCCACCCCCCCCCCCCCCCACCCCCCCCCCCCCCCACCCCCCCCCCCCCCCACCCCCCCCCCCCCCCACCCCCCCCCCCCCCCACCCCCCCCCCCCCCCACCCCCCCCCCCCCCCACCCCCCCCCCCCCCCACCCCCCCCCCCCCCCACCCCCCCCCCCCCCCACCCCCCCCCCCCCCCACCCCCCCCCCCCCCCACCCCCCCCCCCCCCCACCCCCCCCCCCCCCCACCCCCCCCCCCCCCCACCCCCCCCCCCCCCCACCCCCCCCCCCCCCCACCCCCCCCCCCCCCCACCCCCCCCCCCCCCCACCCCCCCCCCCCCCCACCCCCCCCCCCCCCCACCCCCCCCCCCCCCCACCCCCCCCCCCCCCCACCCCCCCCCCCCCCCACCCCCCCCCCCCCCCACCCCCCCCCCCCCCCACCCCCCCCCCCCCCCACCCCCCCCCCCCCCCACCCCCCCCCCCCCCCACCCCCCCCCCCCCCCACCCCCCCCCCCCCCCACCCCCCCCCCCCCCCACCCCCCCCCCCCCCCACCCCCCCCCCCCCCCACCCCCCCCCCCCCCCACCCCCCCCCCCCCCCACCCCCCCCCCCCCCCACCCCCCCCCCCCCCCACCCCCCCCCCCCCCCACCCCCCCCCCCCCCCACCCCCCCCCCCCCCCACCCCCCCCCCCCCCCACCCCCCCCCCCCCCCACCCCCCCCCCCCCCCACCCCCCCCCCCCCCCACCCCCCCCCCCCCCCACCCCCCCCCCCCCCCACCCCCCCCCCCCCCCACCCCCCCCCCCCCCCACCCCCCCCCCCCCCCACCCCCCCCCCCCCCCACCCCCCCCCCCCCCCACCCCCCCCCCCCCCCACCCCCCCCCCCCCCCACCCCCCCCCCCCCCCACCCCCCCCCCCCCCCACCCCCCCCCCCCCCCACCCCCCCCCCCCCCCACCCCCCCCCCCCCCCACCCCCCCCCCCCCCCACCCCCCCCCCCCCCCACCCCCCCCCCCCCCCACCCCCCCCCCCCCCCACCCCCCCCCCCCCCCACCCCCCCCCCCCCCCACCCCCCCCCCCCCCCACCCCCCCCCCCCCCCACCCCCCCCCCCCCCCACCCCCCCCCCCCCCCACCCCCCCCCCCCCCCACCCCCCCCCCCCCCCACCCCCCCCCCCCCCCACCCCCCCCCCCCCCCACCCCCCCCCCCCCCCACCCCCCCCCCCCCCCACCCCCCCCCCCCCCCACCCCCCCCCCCCCCCACCCCCCCCCCCCCCCACCCCCCCCCCCCCCCACCCCCCCCCCCCCCCACCCCCCCCCCCCCCCACCCCCCCCCCCCCCCACCCCCCCCCCCCCCCACCCCCCCCCCCCCCCACCCCCCCCCCCCCCCACCCCCCCCCCCCCCCACCCCCCCCCCCCCCCACCCCCCCCCCCCCCCACCCCCCCCCCCCCCCACCCCCCCCCCCCCCCACCCCCCCCCCCCCCCACCCCCCCCCCCCCCCACCCCCCCCCCCCCCCACCCCCCCCCCCCCCCACCCCCCCCCCCCCCCACCCCCCCCCCCCCCCACCCCCCCCCCCCCCCACCCCCCCCCCCCCCCACCCCCCCCCCCCCCCACCCCCCCCCCCCCCCACCCCCCCCCCCCCCCACCCCCCCCCCCCCCCACCCCCCCCCCCCCCCACCCCCCCCCCCCCCCACCCCCCCCCCCCCCCACCCCCCCCCCCCCCCACCCCCCCCCCCCCCCACCCCCCCCCCCCCCCACCCCCCCCCCCCCCCACCCCCCCCCCCCCCCACCCCCCCCCCCCCCCACCCCCCCCCCCCCCCACCCCCCCCCCCCCCCACCCCCCCCCCCCCCCACCCCCCCCCCCCCCCACCCCCCCCCCCCCCCACCCCCCCCCCCCCCCACCCCCCCCCCCCCCCACCCCCCCCCCCCCCCACCCCCCCCCCCCCCCACCCCCCCCCCCCCCCACCCCCCCCCCCCCCCACCCCCCCCCCCCCCCACCCCCCCCCCCCCCCACCCCCCCCCCCCCCCACCCCCCCCCCCCCCCACCCCCCCCCCCCCCCACCCCCCCCCCCCCCCACCCCCCCCCCCCCCCACCCCCCCCCCCCCCCACCCCCCCCCCCCCCCACCCCCCCCCCCCCCCACCCCCCCCCCCCCCCACCCCCCCCCCCCCCCACCCCCCCCCCCCCCCACCCCCCCCCCCCCCCACCCCCCCCCCCCCCCACCCCCCCCCCCCCCCACCCCCCCCCCCCCCCACCCCCCCCCCCCCCCACCCCCCCCCCCCCCCACCCCCCCCCCCCCCCACCCCCCCCCCCCCCCACCCCCCCCCCCCCCCACCCCCCCCCCCCCCCACCCCCCCCCCCCCCCACCCCCCCCCCCCCCCACCCCCCCCCCCCCCCACCCCCCCCCCCCCCCACCCCCCCCCCCCCCCACCCCCCCCCCCCCCCACCCCCCCCCCCCCCCACCCCCCCCCCCCCCCACCCCCCCCCCCCCCCACCCCCCCCCCCCCCCACCCCCCCCCCCCCCCACCCCCCCCCCCCCCCACCCCCCCCCCCCCCCACCCCCCCCCCCCCCCACCCCCCCCCCCCCCCACCCCCCCCCCCCCCCACCCCCCCCCCCCCCCACCCCCCCCCCCCCCCACCCCCCCCCCCCCCCACCCCCCCCCCCCCCCACCCCCCCCCCCCCCCACCCCCCCCCCCCCCCACCCCCCCCCCCCCCCACCCCCCCCCCCCCCCACCCCCCCCCCCCCCCACCCCCCCCCCCCCCCACCCCCCCCCCCCCCCACCCCCCCCCCCCCCCACCCCCCCCCCCCCCCACCCCCCCCCCCCCCCACCCCCCCCCCCCCCCACCCCCCCCCCCCCCCACCCCCCCCCCCCCCCACCCCCCCCCCCCCCCACCCCCCCCCCCCCCCACCCCCCCCCCCCCCCACCCCCCCCCCCCCCCACCCCCCCCCCCCCCCACCCCCCCCCCCCCCCACCCCCCCCCCCCCCCACCCCCCCCCCCCCCCACCCCCCCCCCCCCCCACCCCCCCCCCCCCCCACCCCCCCCCCCCCCCACCCCCCCCCCCCCCCACCCCCCCCCCCCCCCACCCCCCCCCCCCCCCACCCCCCCCCCCCCCCACCCCCCCCCCCCCCCACCCCCCCCCCCCCCCACCCCCCCCCCCCCCCACCCCCCCCCCCCCCCACCCCCCCCCCCCCCCACCCCCCCCCCCCCCCACCCCCCCCCCCCCCCACCCCCCCCCCCCCCCACCCCCCCCCCCCCCCACCCCCCCCCCCCCCCACCCCCCCCCCCCCCCACCCCCCCCCCCCCCCACCCCCCCCCCCCCCCACCCCCCCCCCCCCCCACCCCCCCCCCCCCCCACCCCCCCCCCCCCCCACCCCCCCCCCCCCCCACCCCCCCCCCCCCCCACCCCCCCCCCCCCCCACCCCCCCCCCCCCCCACCCCCCCCCCCCCCCACCCCCCCCCCCCCCCACCCCCCCCCCCCCCCACCCCCCCCCCCCCCCACCCCCCCCCCCCCCCACCCCCCCCCCCCCCCACCCCCCCCCCCCCCCACCCCCCCCCCCCCCCACCCCCCCCCCCCCCCACCCCCCCCCCCCCCCACCCCCCCCCCCCCCCACCCCCCCCCCCCCCCACCCCCCCCCCCCCCCACCCCCCCCCCCCCCCACCCCCCCCCCCCCCCACCCCCCCCCCCCCCCACCCCCCCCCCCCCCCACCCCCCCCCCCCCCCACCCCCCCCCCCCCCCACCCCCCCCCCCCCCCACCCCCCCCCCCCCCCACCCCCCCCCCCCCCCACCCCCCCCCCCCCCCACCCCCCCCCCCCCCCACCCCCCCCCCCCCCCACCCCCCCCCCCCCCCACCCCCCCCCCCCCCCACCCCCCCCCCCCCCCACCCCCCCCCCCCCCCACCCCCCCCCCCCCCCACCCCCCCCCCCCCCCACCCCCCCCCCCCCCCACCCCCCCCCCCCCCCACCCCCCCCCCCCCCCACCCCCCCCCCCCCCCACCCCCCCCCCCCCCCACCCCCCCCCCCCCCCACCCCCCCCCCCCCCCACCCCCCCCCCCCCCCACCCCCCCCCCCCCCCACCCCCCCCCCCCCCCACCCCCCCCCCCCCCCACCCCCCCCCCCCCCCACCCCCCCCCCCCCCCACCCCCCCCCCCCCCCACCCCCCCCCCCCCCCACCCCCCCCCCCCCCCACCCCCCCCCCCCCCCACCCCCCCCCCCCCCCACCCCCCCCCCCCCCCACCCCCCCCCCCCCCCACCCCCCCCCCCCCCCACCCCCCCCCCCCCCCACCCCCCCCCCCCCCCACCCCCCCCCCCCCCCACCCCCCCCCCCCCCCACCCCCCCCCCCCCCCACCCCCCCCCCCCCCCACCCCCCCCCCCCCCCACCCCCCCCCCCCCCCACCCCCCCCCCCCCCCACCCCCCCCCCCCCCCACCCCCCCCCCCCCCCACCCCCCCCCCCCCCCACCCCCCCCCCCCCCCACCCCCCCCCCCCCCCACCCCCCCCCCCCCCCACCCCCCCCCCCCCCCACCCCCCCCCCCCCCCACCCCCCCCCCCCCCCACCCCCCCCCCCCCCCACCCCCCCCCCCCCCCACCCCCCCCCCCCCCCACCCCCCCCCCCCCCCACCCCCCCCCCCCCCCACCCCCCCCCCCCCCCACCCCCCCCCCCCCCCACCCCCCCCCCCCCCCACCCCCCCCCCCCCCCACCCCCCCCCCCCCCCACCCCCCCCCCCCCCCACCCCCCCCCCCCCCCACCCCCCCCCCCCCCCACCCCCCCCCCCCCCCACCCCCCCCCCCCCCCACCCCCCCCCCCCCCCACCCCCCCCCCCCCCCACCCCCCCCCCCCCCCACCCCCCCCCCCCCCCACCCCCCCCCCCCCCCACCCCCCCCCCCCCCCACCCCCCCCCCCCCCCACCCCCCCCCCCCCCCACCCCCCCCCCCCCCCACCCCCCCCCCCCCCCACCCCCCCCCCCCCCCACCCCCCCCCCCCCCCACCCCCCCCCCCCCCCACCCCCCCCCCCCCCCACCCCCCCCCCCCCCCACCCCCCCCCCCCCCCACCCCCCCCCCCCCCCACCCCCCCCCCCCCCCACCCCCCCCCCCCCCCACCCCCCCCCCCCCCCACCCCCCCCCCCCCCCACCCCCCCCCCCCCCCACCCCCCCCCCCCCCCACCCCCCCCCCCCCCCACCCCCCCCCCCCCCCACCCCCCCCCCCCCCCACCCCCCCCCCCCCCCACCCCCCCCCCCCCCCACCCCCCCCCCCCCCCACCCCCCCCCCCCCCCACCCCCCCCCCCCCCCACCCCCCCCCCCCCCCACCCCCCCCCCCCCCCACCCCCCCCCCCCCCCACCCCCCCCCCCCCCCACCCCCCCCCCCCCCCACCCCCCCCCCCCCCCACCCCCCCCCCCCCCCACCCCCCCCCCCCCCCACCCCCCCCCCCCCCCACCCCCCCCCCCCCCCACCCCCCCCCCCCCCCACCCCCCCCCCCCCCCACCCCCCCCCCCCCCCACCCCCCCCCCCCCCCACCCCCCCCCCCCCCCACCCCCCCCCCCCCCCACCCCCCCCCCCCCCCACCCCCCCCCCCCCCCACCCCCCCCCCCCCCCACCCCCCCCCCCCCCCACCCCCCCCCCCCCCCACCCCCCCCCCCCCCCACCCCCCCCCCCCCCCACCCCCCCCCCCCCCCACCCCCCCCCCCCCCCACCCCCCCCCCCCCCCACCCCCCCCCCCCCCCACCCCCCCCCCCCCCCACCCCCCCCCCCCCCCACCCCCCCCCCCCCCCACCCCCCCCCCCCCCCACCCCCCCCCCCCCCCACCCCCCCCCCCCCCCACCCCCCCCCCCCCCCACCCCCCCCCCCCCCCACCCCCCCCCCCCCCCACCCCCCCCCCCCCCCACCCCCCCCCCCCCCCACCCCCCCCCCCCCCCACCCCCCCCCCCCCCCACCCCCCCCCCCCCCCACCCCCCCCCCCCCCCACCCCCCCCCCCCCCCACCCCCCCCCCCCCCCACCCCCCCCCCCCCCCACCCCCCCCCCCCCCCACCCCCCCCCCCCCCCACCCCCCCCCCCCCCCACCCCCCCCCCCCCCCACCCCCCCCCCCCCCCACCCCCCCCCCCCCCCACCCCCCCCCCCCCCCACCCCCCCCCCCCCCCACCCCCCCCCCCCCCCACCCCCCCCCCCCCCCACCCCCCCCCCCCCCCACCCCCCCCCCCCCCCACCCCCCCCCCCCCCCACCCCCCCCCCCCCCCACCCCCCCCCCCCCCCACCCCCCCCCCCCCCCACCCCCCCCCCCCCCCACCCCCCCCCCCCCCCACCCCCCCCCCCCCCCACCCCCCCCCCCCCCCACCCCCCCCCCCCCCCACCCCCCCCCCCCCCCACCCCCCCCCCCCCCCACCCCCCCCCCCCCCCACCCCCCCCCCCCCCCACCCCCCCCCCCCCCCACCCCCCCCCCCCCCCACCCCCCCCCCCCCCCACCCCCCCCCCCCCCCACCCCCCCCCCCCCCCACCCCCCCCCCCCCCCACCCCCCCCCCCCCCCACCCCCCCCCCCCCCCACCCCCCCCCCCCCCCACCCCCCCCCCCCCCCACCCCCCCCCCCCCCCACCCCCCCCCCCCCCCACCCCCCCCCCCCCCCACCCCCCCCCCCCCCCACCCCCCCCCCCCCCCACCCCCCCCCCCCCCCACCCCCCCCCCCCCCCACCCCCCCCCCCCCCCACCCCCCCCCCCCCCCACCCCCCCCCCCCCCCACCCCCCCCCCCCCCCACCCCCCCCCCCCCCCACCCCCCCCCCCCCCCACCCCCCCCCCCCCCCACCCCCCCCCCCCCCCACCCCCCCCCCCCCCCACCCCCCCCCCCCCCCACCCCCCCCCCCCCCCACCCCCCCCCCCCCCCACCCCCCCCCCCCCCCACCCCCCCCCCCCCCCACCCCCCCCCCCCCCCACCCCCCCCCCCCCCCACCCCCCCCCCCCCCCACCCCCCCCCCCCCCCACCCCCCCCCCCCCCCACCCCCCCCCCCCCCCACCCCCCCCCCCCCCCACCCCCCCCCCCCCCCACCCCCCCCCCCCCCCACCCCCCCCCCCCCCCACCCCCCCCCCCCCCCACCCCCCCCCCCCCCCACCCCCCCCCCCCCCCACCCCCCCCCCCCCCCACCCCCCCCCCCCCCCACCCCCCCCCCCCCCCACCCCCCCCCCCCCCCACCCCCCCCCCCCCCCACCCCCCCCCCCCCCCACCCCCCCCCCCCCCCACCCCCCCCCCCCCCCACCCCCCCCCCCCCCCACCCCCCCCCCCCCCCACCCCCCCCCCCCCCCACCCCCCCCCCCCCCCACCCCCCCCCCCCCCCACCCCCCCCCCCCCCCACCCCCCCCCCCCCCCACCCCCCCCCCCCCCCACCCCCCCCCCCCCCCACCCCCCCCCCCCCCCACCCCCCCCCCCCCCCACCCCCCCCCCCCCCCACCCCCCCCCCCCCCCACCCCCCCCCCCCCCCACCCCCCCCCCCCCCCACCCCCCCCCCCCCCCACCCCCCCCCCCCCCCACCCCCCCCCCCCCCCACCCCCCCCCCCCCCCACCCCCCCCCCCCCCCACCCCCCCCCCCCCCCACCCCCCCCCCCCCCCACCCCCCCCCCCCCCCACCCCCCCCCCCCCCCACCCCCCCCCCCCCCCACCCCCCCCCCCCCCCACCCCCCCCCCCCCCCACCCCCCCCCCCCCCCACCCCCCCCCCCCCCCACCCCCCCCCCCCCCCACCCCCCCCCCCCCCCACCCCCCCCCCCCCCCACCCCCCCCTCACACCACCCCCCCCCCCCCCCCCCCCCCCCCCCCCCCAGTCCCCTCCCCCCCCCCCAAACCCCCCCCCCCCCACCCCCCCCCCCCCCCACCCCCCCCCCCCCCCAAAGCCCACCCCCCCCCCACCCCCCTCCCCCCCACCACCCCCCCCCCCCCACCCCCCCCCCCCCCCAGGCCCTCCCCCCCTCCCCCCCCAGACCCCCCCCCCCCCCCCCCCCCCCCCCCAGAACCCTCCCTCCCTTCCCCCCCCCCCCCCCTATCCTCCCCCCCCCCCCCCCCCACCCCCCCCCCCCCCACTGGGTAGCTTTAAAAAGGGCTTGGACAGATTGATGGAGGAGAAGTCAATTTATGGCTACCAATCTTGATCCTCTTTGATCTGAGATTGCAAATGCCTTAACAGACCAGGTGATCGGGAGCAACAGCTGCAGAAGGCCGTTGCTTTCACATCCTGCAGGTGAGCTCCCAAAGGCACCTGGTGGGCCAGTGCGAGTAGCAGAGAGCTGGACTAGATGGACTCTGGTCTGATCCAGCTGGCTTGTTCTTATGTTCTTATGTTCTTATGAAAGACAAAAGGAAGGCAGAGATGGGAGTGGGCAACTCTTAACAGAGAGCCATTTAGTAATGGGAGTAATAAAAACAAAAGATTAATTGAGAAATGGACTGGTGCAGGAAAGATGGATGATTAGGCATAATTTTGATTTCAGTATATATGTATCTGTGTAACTTTATTTCAGATATTGGCATACTGAGGAAGACGCACGAAAAATGTTCTATACGCGCGAGACGTTTTTATGTAGAACCTACAGAATTGGAATATGGACTATATGGAACTGAAGCTTTGTTTCTGAACAAAGAATTGAATGGACTAAGTGATTATTTATGTTTAGTTATAAGAGTTGGAAGACTTATGCTGTACCTTTAAGAACTTTGTCAGAGAAATAAGGAAATGTAAATACAAACAGAAGTGTTAAGTTGTTTAGTTATATGTAAGATCAATATATAAGATTGGACACGGCCAGAGTGCAACGTGTGTATTTTTGAGTTTATTTGGGCTAACGTGGACCTTGCACTGTTAGAGATAGTGGTGATTGTTAGTACAATCCACTTCAACACCAGGATCAAATCTCTTGGTTAAATGTATGCCTCTTTGTGTGTTTGCTAACTTCATGCTTCTAATAAGCTAGGTTCCAGTTCAAGGAAACAGAAACCAAATGACATAAAAGGAACAGTTCAATTTCTTTTATCCAAACCCTGGCTCCTTCCGCACATGCAGAATAATGCACTTTCAAACTGCTTTCAGTGCCCTTTGAAGCTGTGCGGAATGGCAAAATCCACTTCCCGCACCAGGTCCTGGGTCCCACATAGAAGTGGTTTGAAAATGCATTATGTTGCGTGTGCGGAAGGGGCCCCAGAAAGCATAAATCCAAATCCAAACCTAGAAGGCAAGCACCAGTTCCTCGTAGTCATCCACACACCCCTGCATCTTTCCCTAAATGGGCACGGGAAGGGATGCTCTCCACGCCAAGGAAGCGGAAAGCCACCCCGGCCCACTCAACAATCTGCTTCCTCCAGGCAGCACCCAGAAGAAGGACACCTTCCGAGCCCTGAACCCCAAACTGAGCAGGAACTACCAACCCCTCCTCACCTCCACCATCGTGCCAGCTTAACGCCTCAGCTATTCCTGCAGCAGCCACCGCCCGACACCAGCACCAGGACTATTAGTCTATCATCTATTGCAGGAAAGCTATACGCTAAATATCTCTCAAACAAATTAACCTTATGGGCCAATGGAAATTAGATTATTGGCCCAGAACAAATCGGATTTACTAAAGGGAAATCTACAGGAGCAGCAGTGGCATAGGAGGTTAAGAGCTTTCCCCCTCCACCAGCTCTTGTTCTTATCTTTACTGCACCTGGGTAGGCCTTCTCCTCTCTCTTCCCACCTGCCTGATCTCGAGGCTGTGCCGCTCTTATGGGTGCCTGTCCCCCCCTGACCCTGCTTATTCCAATTGAACAAGGACACATGGCCAATTATTTACAGTGGATCACCAACCCTAAATTAAGAAGAGCTTTAACACTGGCCAGATTCAATCTAATGCCCTCTATGCTGCTCTATGGCAGATATCAACAAATTGATAAACAGAGGAGGCTATGTCCATGCAATATGGGTCAGGTGGAGACACTCGATCATACCCTCTTTCATTGTGTAAGGTTTGCAAAAATCAGAATGTCACAATCTGCACTTATCCCATTTCTGTATAACAATCTAACTGATGCTCTTAAGATACCTATGCTTTTGAACAACATGGATCCCACAGTGTGTGAGAATGTAGCAAAATTTCTGCTAACAATAATAGACGTAAGTCTAGATGAATACCAACCAATGTCTATGTATTATGACCACATATAGCCAGCAGTAATTTTTCTAGCTTCTGTCAGTATCCGATGACGTTTAAGTGAGTTAACTTAGCTGAAGGAATGTCCTATAGTTACAGAAGGACCATGTATATATTTTAGTATTTAGTATTTTAGTACCAGTGTCTATAATTGTGAGCAATAATGGGCAAATTTTGTATGCTGATTTTGTATGTTTATTTTATGCCAATAAAGGCTTGTGACTGACTGACTGGGTGCCTGTCTGTCCTGCCAGGTATCTCTCGTGCTTTCCCTCATGGGGCATTCTCACACTCACTGTCCGACAAACCTCCTCACCCTCAGCAGTGGCATAGTGGTTAAGAGCAGGTGCATTCTAAGAAAGTCCTGAGAATGCCCCCAAAGTCGCCTAATCTCTAGAATTTTACTGGATTCAGTTGTCAGAGAGCCATAAATCTGTGGATGAGTGGGTACATGGAATGCAAATGGTTTCCATTTCCCACTTAAAAACAATCTGCCACCTTGCAGTGGCGTAGGAGGTTAAGAGCTCGTGTATCTAATCTGGAGGAACTGGGTTTGATTCCCAGCTCTGCCGCCTGAGCTGTGGAGGCTTCTCTGGGGAATTCAGATTAGCCTGTGCACTCCCACACACGCCAGCTGGGTGACCTTGGGCTAGTCACAGCTTCTCGGAGCTCTCTCAGCCCCACCCACCTCACAGGGTGTTTGTTGTGAGGGGGGAAGGGCAAGGAGATTGTCAGCCCCTTTGAGTCTCCTGCAGGAGAGAAAGGGGGGATATAAATCCAAACCTTCTTCCTCTTCGACATTAGACCATGCCATTCTTCTAAATATGATGATATCTAAGCATGTTGCAAGGGGCAAATCCAACTTGTATGTTGCCTTTTTAGACCTAAATGGGGCATTTGACTCAGTGAGCAGGGAACTTCTATGGGAAAAAACTTATGAAAATGGGCATAGACGGCAGGCTGCCTGCCCTTGTTAAAGCCTTGTACACTAACACCACTTTCCGTGTGCAGATGCAGCTGAGAATGGGAAGAACTTCAGAGAAGTGAACATGTCGTCCAAAGATGGGGTATCTTGGTTGGGGACCAACAGATGTTCATTTATATGATACTTGTAATCGAGATTATTCAATGCTTAAATGGTTATAAGATTATAAATGGTCAAATGGTTTTAAGAAAATGCAGCATAGGTTGAGATGTCCTTAGGACAGAATTCATGGGTGGGATATTCTGCTTACTTTACTTTGGAAAGCACAGAGGCCTTATAAGCAATAATAACTCTGTGTTGTTATGAATTAATTGAAAGATTATCTCGATTAGAGACACTCAAAGACACTAACAGTTGTCCCTCATTCTTGTATATTGCATTACTCAAGGAAAAATATAAGCAGTACCCATTCCCTTCTACTAAACTCATCTTAAATCTGAACAAACTGATAGCTCAATAACGCTCATGTGGCTCAAGAAGAGGGCTCCAGAAGCTACCTCATTTCCTGCCTGCAGATTGAGAGGGATTTGCCCAGCACCTGGAAATATGGTGGCCCCCCAAAAGTCACTCACCTTTGCACATGGGTGACAAGTCAAGGATGGGGACCTCCTTTTCCTCAAGTCTGTCCATTCTTGCTCATCCTGTCTTCAAGATGAGAACACCTTATCTGGGGCTTTCAGGGTGTTCGTGCATGATGGCCCCTAGACACGGAATCTGTTCTAGACCTTGGAAGGCTCTCTCTGCCTCCAGCATGAAGTCTCTGATGCCCTGGAGCAGCCAGAAGTATACAAAGCTGAAGTATACTATTCTTGGGCTGTGGGCCTTGGGGATACTCCTGGATTGCTAACCCTCAGGGAGTGAAGAGAACTAGCTGGAAGCTCAGAGAATTGCAACAGATTCTTTCTCACAGTGATATAATTGATACCCAAAGGGCTGTCCAGAACATGTCAGAATGCACGTTGTGTCCTAACATTTATCCCTGGGGGTGCTGTAAAGAAATGGGCATTATTTCCCTCTGGGCAGGAGGAATGGGGAAGTCAGATCAATTGCTTTCCAGCCCTACCCCACTCACCTTTTTAGAAATGCTAGTACAGGTTGCAAGGACAATTGGTTTGGGGGGTCAAACTCTCAGCTCCAGGTAATAGGAACTCTGTAGAGATCTATAATATCCTAAGCTTAATATTCTCTCGTATATTTTAACTCGTGATAGGGCATGTGTAGAAAGATGGAATTGTGTTTCATTTCTTTTGGATCCCATCCCTTGCTCAGTCTGGTACTGTGCTAAAAGTATGCTTATAAGCTGTCAGGTTCTATGGCTGAAGTCAACACGAGACTCTGGATTCTTGATCAGAAATCTTTATTGATAATAACAGCAGGTACCTGGCTTTGCAGAATCCAGTTCTGATCACGCTTGCAACAAGACGCAGTGGAAAGAAAGAACCATTGGGGAGGTGAACAGCCCAAGGACAGTGCAGTGATGTAACAGCCACCTGCCACCCACCCAGCATCAAAGGAAAGAGAAAGAGAAAGGTTTGTTAACATAGGAGAGGAGAGCAAGCGCTGCCCCTTCCACTGAGGTCCCTGTTCCTTCCAGACTCCACCCCACGTGTCCAGAAGTTTCCCAACCTGGATCTGGAAACCCTGTTCCTCCCTGCCCTGCTGCAAACCCTATTTCTCCCCACCCCACACTCTTCTGCCTGTCCAGAATAATAAAGCATTGATGAGAAAAGGGACCCAGCCAGTGACTGAGAATCTGAGCTTTTTCCAGGGGGGCGGCTTCATTAGGCAGATGTAGCAGGAATGGGCAAGATTCTTGGGGCACCTTAAAGACTAGCAATATTTTATTGTGGCATCCGTTATTTCATGTCCCTCTACTGAGAGATGCTCAGGACAGGGCATGAATCGAACGGTGCATGTTGCGTGCTCTTCCTTGTGGTTAAACTTTTCTATTCCTTTGCCTCTCTAACTTTCTAAATTCTTATTATTCTGGAGCTTGTTACTCAATTTCAACAACCTGTTGATTTTCTTTCAGTTCTACTACAGGCCCTTTCCGCACTGCGGAAAGGGCGCCCCTGCACCGGCAGGAATTCTGCCAGTGGAGGGGTGGGGGCGCTTCGCATCGGAGTCATGCGAGGCCGGCCTCGCGCCGAGAGTGTCGGGAAGCGGAGAGGCAGCTCCGCGACAGAGCACGCCTTCTTTCCCCGTTCCCCACCTCGCTGCTCGTTAAAGCTCTGCTGGACTCCTAAGACCCGCCCACGCTGCCCTCCGACCTCCAGGGGTCGGAGGACAGCGAGGGAGGGTCTCAGCAGTCCAGTAGAGTGATGCAGGCTGATGAGGTGAGTGGGAGAGGGATGGGGAAAACAGCATGTTCCCGGCGGTGCCATTCACACCGCGCCGGCGGGAACGCGGTGTTTTCCAAAAACCTCCCTCCAGGAGGGAGGTTTTTGGAGGCGGCCTGATGCTGCCCTGGGGGTGGTGGAGGGGAGCCAGGTCAGCGCTGCTGTGTTTTAGCAGCGCCGTCTGTGCGAACGGCTCCCTGGGGACGGAGTTTTTGCCGTCCCCAGGGCGCCATATATGGCCCGTGTGGAAAGGGCCATAGATTCGGTGTCTTCCTTGTCCATTCGGTGTCCCTCACATTAGCAAAATATTAATCCAATTACCACCAGAGTTCACACCGTTCTGAAGCCAGGTAGCTCTCAAGCAGAACACGAAACACCTGCCACCTGCCCTAGCTTATAGAGTGGTGATGCTCAGACTTCCTCCAGCTGTCCACTGCCTTCTTGAGGGCCGCCTTCACCTCCTTGTTGCGGAGGCTGTAGATGAGGGGGTTCAGCATTGGGGTGATGATGCAGTACATGGTGGAAACCAAAGTGTCCGTCGCCAAGGAGTAACCGGCGCTTGGACGGTTATAGTTCAGTAATGCATTTCCATAGTAAATGAAGACAACAATGACATGTGAAGCACAGGTGGAAAAAGCTTTGCGCTTCCCAGTGGTGGAACGGATCTTCAAGATGGAGGACAGGATGAAGGCATATGAGAACACAATGATTGCAAAGGGCCCCTCAGCCACAAAAATGCTTGCTACGTGGAGTGCCAATTCATTGATGTGTGCATCATTGCAAGCAATTTTCATCAGTGGAGGGAGATCGCAGAAGATGTGATGAATCTGGTTGACTCCACAGAAGTCCAATTTGAAGCTGAGAGCTGTGTGAAGAGTGGAGTTTAGAAGGCCCCAGACCCAAGTGGCAAAGGCCAGTACGGTGCACACCTTGGTGTTCATGAGGCGGGAGTAATGCAAAGGTTTACAGATGGCAGCATAGCGGTCGTAGGCCATGACAGCCAGCAGTGCAGCCTCCGCCCCTGAGAAGGAGATCAGGAAGAACATCTGGGCCATGCACTCGTTGTAGGAGATGGTCTGTTGCTGGCGCAAGAAGTTCACCAGGATTTTAGGGACGGTGACTGAGGAGATGCAAATATCAAAGCAGGAGAGGTGGCTGAGGAAATAATACATGGGGGTGTGGAGGCTGGAATCCAGTTGAATCATGGTAAATATCATGAGGTTCCCCAGTACAGTGACCAAGTAGATGGCTAGGAATGCCAAAAAGAGGTAGGTGTGTCCGTGTGAAATTCCAGAGAAACCCAGGAAGACAAATTCCACCACTTGTGTCTGATTTTTCACTCCCATAGAGAATGAGGAGAAAATAATTGACTGTGAGGAGACATTTTGCTTGGTAAGGATAGTTGGGATCCCTCTCAGGGGAGTGAATCTCACTGAAGTCTTGTAGAAGAAGTGGGTTCATGAAATACTGTCCCACATGGATACTGTCAACCAAACAAAAAGAATATGTCTATATATATAGATCTTGAGAATCAGCCCCAGGACCACGTCTCTGGTCCTACACAGCTGAATTAATTTAAGAAAAACTTAAAGTTAGAAAACACCCAAGAAGCAGTTTTGAAACAGAAGATAAGTTTACTGGACAGCATAAGTATCTGACCAGGGTGTCCCCTTAAGAGGCATCCCCCCCCCACTTCATACAAAAGGATCAATTTTATAGACACAGAAATTTTGAAAGTTACAGAAGGTGAACTCTCCCGAGGGAGAGGCACGCCCCGGGTGCTCTCAAGTGAGAGACACGCCCAACATAGGAAGAACCTTAGTTTTTATAGATACAGAGAGTACAGACGTCACACAGTTCATCCCCTTAAGTTTCACGTACATAATCCATACCTCTTTCACGTGCTATAAGCATGAATCTTAAAATCCTATTGGATAGATCTGTCTCCTTGTCACATGAAGACAGTTTCTATTCTACGTGTCAGTTTCCTTAGCTCATGCCCCTCTACCCATATGCAAAGGGCTGCAATAAAACTAGCCTCTGTCTTTCTTGTTTCCAAGAAAAACCCGTTTTCTTAGTTTTCTCCCAGAGAGATATGTCCTTAAGGTATGCAGCATTCTGACATTCCTTAGGATCATAAAACTTCCCTTCTCTCCCAGTTTGAAATGTTAAAACATTTAAACAATTTTACAAACATTGATTCTAACACAATAGAATTATAGTGAAATACTAATACATGTGAATCTCTCATTTTCATTTCTATGTTCATTTAACTACCGTATATACTCACGTATAAGTCGATCCGCGTATAAGTCGAGGCACCTAATTTTGCCTTGAAGAACTGGGAACCTTATTGACTCGCGTATAAGTCGAGGGTGGGAAAGGTCCATGGGGAGGTGGAGCGCTGAGCAGGCAAAGGAGCCGCAGTTGGGGGAAAGGAGCGCCCCAGAAGCCTTCTGAAGGAGGCTTTTTAAAAGAGGGCGCAAGGTGGGTCCTGGGGAGAGGGATAAACTAGGGGCCGTGGAGGTGTGAACGGTATGGGAGGTGCTTGATGGAGAAAAGGCAGAGGAGAATCGAGGCACAGAAAGCTGGCTGAAAGGGGGCTGACAGAGAAAAAGGCTGCAGAGAAGAAGGCAAGAAGCAGTCACTAACGCACCCATTTCCTGCCTTCCGCAGGCTGTAAGATTTCTGATTTCAGAGAAGCTGGCCTGTTGGGCAGTCTGCTCTCTGTGGTTTTCTTAAAAAAGGGGTAATGCTCCAAAGGTTGCTTAAGCAATCTTTGCAGCATTGCCCCTTTAAGAAAATCATAGAGGCAGGCTGCCCAACAGGCAGCTTCTCTGAACCAAGTCTTACAGCCTGCCGGGAAAGGGGAAAAAAGGGTGAGTTAGTGAGGGGGCCTGCCATTCAAAAGCAAAACAGAAAACTAAGCACAGAGAATGGCTGAAAGAGGGGCGGCAGAGAAGAAGGCAGATCAGAGCGAAGAAAGGACAGGGGGAACACCACCCAAGAATTACCGGTAAGTGGGACCCGCGTATAAGTCGAGGGGGGCATTTTTCAGCCTTAAAAAAGGCTGAAAACCTTGACTTATGCGCGAGTATATACGGTATGTAGAAAAACACTTTTTAATTTAACTAATCACATTCTATTCTAACCCAAAAACAAAGTTATAAAATGCACATGTCTGCTGTCACGTTGGCCAAGATCTTAAAGATGTTATCTTTGCTTGCCTGCATAATCACTACAAGCTTCTAACATTCCTTTGACCTGCTGCAAACATGCAGTCTTGCTAGTCACTATACAGAAGCACCCATTTTGATTCTTAGGATCTTTGGTTCATATGAATTTCCATATTCCTTAATCAAATACAATTTATAGACATTCTGATCCATCTCCACAGTACTATAGAAGTCTTACTCTACATTTGTAGATGCATCTCTATAGTCACAGAAATGTGGCTGTATACATGACCGGCGTCACTATAAAACAGCATGAATCACTAGCCTTAGAGTCTTAGAGCAAACCCCTAAACTGAGTTGCACTCTTACAAGGAAGTAACTCTGTTTAGGATTACACTGTCTCAGTTATGGCCAGGAGTTTGTTCTTTTCAAATTTATGAGACACCCTTCCCAGTATGGGCTCAGGAGAACCATTGCTGGCCTTGGCCAAAGAGCTCATGGAGGACGTTTCTGCAGGTCAGAAGAAGAGGTGGCCCCGTCTGTCAGCTGAACAAGCCCACTAGAGAGGCTAGAGACCATAAGAACAAGCCTGCTGGATCAGACCAGAGCCCATCTAGTCCAGCAGTCTGCTACTCGCAGTGGCCCACCAGGGAAGATTCCTCTTGGGAGCTCTACGCAGTGCAGGATGTGGGAAAGCAGCAATGGTCTCTGCTGCTGCTGCTGCTGGTCCCGAAAGCACCCTGGTCTACTAAGGCACTTTGTAATTCTTGTGATCAAGGAGGTGATCACAGATTGGTAGCCAAAGAGATGCGATCTTTTCCATAAACCTGACCAAGCCCCTTTTAAAACTATCCAGGTTAGCGGCCATCACCACCTCCTGTGGTAGCATATTCCAAACACCAATCACACGTTGCGTGAAGAAGTGTTTCCTTTTATTAGTCCTAATTCTTCCCCCCAGCATTTTCAATGGATGCCCCCTGGTTCTAGTATTGTGAGAAAGAGAGAAAAATGTCTCTCTGTCAACATTTTCTACCCCATGCATAATTTTATAGACTTCAATCATATCCCCCCTCAGATGCCTCCTCTCCAAACGAAAGAGTCCCAAACACTGCAGCCTCTCCTCATAAGGAAGGTGCTCCAGTCCCTCAATCATCCTTGTTGCCCTTCTCTGCCCTTTTTCTATCTCTTCGATATCCTTTTTGAGATGCGGCAACCAGAACTGAACACGGTACTCTAAGTGCGGTCGCACCACTGCTTTATATAAGGGCATGACAATCTTATATAATTTTATATAACAATCTGACATGACAATCTTATAAAAGGGCATGACCAAGAACAAAATAACTTTGGGGAGGGCTAAGAAACAAAGGAATGTGGCTTATTGTAGATTAGAAAGAAACTAACTTATATCAGTGGGCAGAACGTGCTGCGTCCCGTGTGCAGAAGCAGCTGAGAGTGGGAAGAACGGCCAACTTCAGAGAAGTGAACATGTCGTTCAAAGATGGGGTATCTTGGTTGGGGATCAACAGATGTTCATCTATGTGATAAACTTGTAATCAATATTTTTAAAAAGGTTTGGCTATAAGAAAATGTAGCAAGAATGAACCCATGTTTGCTTAACATGTTTTAGGACGTTAAAGTAAACATAACTTTGCATAGTCTTTGAAGTCATAAGCCCTTCGGGGATAGGGCGGTATACTAAATTTAATTAATTAATAATAATAATAATAATAATAATAATAATAATAATAATAATAATAATAATAATAATAATAATAATAATAATAATAATATCTTTAGTTAGCCAAAAACGTGCACTCTTATCAAATGGGACAGATGGCTGTGGTTGGGGGATGATTTTACAAACCTATAGATTTGACTTGATTTTGGAGCTTCTTGTTTGTGACCTGCTAATCTTCGGGGAAGATATTTTTATGGCCTCACGCATCTGATCGCCTTTAATCATCCAGGTAGCAATAGTGGATTCTGTAGTTTTCTGGAGTTAGTCAACTTGCTGCAAAGAGGACCTCTGTTTCACCTGAGATAATTTTAATGCTGTTAGAACTAAGCACAGGCTCGGGAAACTGTTCCCTGGACTCCAAAGGAGTCGTCTCCCTCCCTTTCTCTCTAGGCAAATGAAACCCCAGCAGCATTTCTTGCATCTTTCCCCTGTTTTTCTTTTTCTCTGTTCCCTTTTCTCACCTTCCCCACAGCTGATGTTTTGGTTGAGATGTCCTTAGAAACAGGATTCCTTGGTGGGATGTCCTGCTTACTTTACTTTGGAAAGCACAAGGGCCTTATAAGCAATAATTTCTGTGTCCTACTATTAATTTATTGAAAGAGAACATAAGAACATAAGAACATAAGAACTAGCCTGCTGGATCAGACCAGAGTCCATCTAGTCCAGCACTCTGCTACTCGCAGTGGCCCACCAGGTGCCTTGGGGAGCTAACATGTAGGAGGTGAAACCAATGGCCTGCTGCTGCTGCTGCTGCTCCTGAGCACCTGGTCTGCTAAGGCATTTGCAATCTCAGATCAAAGAGGATCAAGATTGGTAGCCAGAGATCGACTTCTCCTCCATCAATCTGCCCAAGTCCCTTTTAAAGCTATCCAGGTTAGTGGCCATCACCACCTCCTGTGGCAGCATATTCCAAACACCAATCACATGTTGTGTGAAGAAGTGTTTCCTTTTATTAGTCCTAATTCTTCCCCCCAGCATTTTCAATGGATGCCCCCTGGTTCTAGTATTGTGAGAAAGAGCGAGAAATATCTCTCTGTCATTTTCTACCCCATGCATAATTTTACAGGATTTGCCTCTGCAAAAGCCATGCTGACTCTTCCTCAGCAGGTCTTGCTTTTCTACGTGTTTTATAATTTTATCTTTAATGATAGATTCTACTAATTTACCAGGAACAGATGTCAAACTGACTGGCCTGTAATTTCCCGGGTCCCCCCTAGATCCTTTCTTAAAGATTGGTGTGCCATTGGCCATCTTCCAGTCTTCAGGGATGGAGGCAGATTTCAGGGATAAGTTGCATAATAAAGTGAGAAGATCAGCAATTTCATGCTTGAGCTCTTTAAGAACTCTTGGGTGAATGCAATCTGGGCCAGGGGATTTGGTAGCATTTAGTTCATCAATGGCTGCCAGAACTTCTTCCTTGTCTACCACTATCTTCACTAGTTCCTCGGATTCGCCTCCCAAACTAGCAATCCACCCTATAAAAGTCTTGCTCACCTGAAACTCATTGCTCATTGCAAACCCGAACCTCCCTTGATCTCGTTCGTGTGAGACACGATATATCGTCCTTCTACGGGATCTCTGTGCTGGCATAGAATCCCTGCCTTCTTCCACATCATCAGCTGCATTTAGGTCATTAGGTAACATATCACCTGGCTGCCTCCCAATTCCCCTCCTATCCTCCAAACCTATTTTCCCACCTATTTCTATCTCTAGGAACTGGTGTGTATGTGCCTCCATATCTTGCTGTATGTGTGTGTTTGAAACCAAATTCATATAAATATTTTAAACTTGATTTGGACTCCTTGTATTACTCTGCGGAACGCTCCATGCCTTCATTCCCCATATGCATAGTCTCAAAGATTCCCTCCTAGCCTACCTCTCGCATTGCCAAGCTGAGTACTTCTCCATTGCTACTCAAAATATTGTTCAACCCTGTTAAGCTAGGTAACATAATCCTTTTTTTGCCTCCCTTACAGCTACCTTGTTTCTCTTTTGCCACCATTTGTGTTCTCTCTCATATTCTTCATCAGCCAAACTGGACTTCCATTTTCTAAAAGACATTTTCTTTTTTCTGATAATTTCCTCAACCTCCCTTGTTAACCATGGTGGCTTTCTTTTGGACTGGGTGCTGCCTTTCCAAACCTGTGGAACACATTCCAGCTAAGCTTTTATTACTGTGTTTTTAAATAACCTCCAAGTATCTTGGACAGTTTTGACTCTCTTGATTTTCCCTTTCAGCTTCCTGCACACTATTCCCCTCACCTTTGAGAAATTTCCCTTTCTGAAGGCGAATGTAACTACATTAGTAGTTGTCACTTGCTCGCATGCAGAAATACTGAATGTGACAGCATTGTGGTTGCTGTTCCCTATCGGCTCAACAACACTGACTTCCCGCACCAGGTCCTGGGTCCCACATAGAATTAGATCTAGGATCACCTCTCCCCTGGTTGGTTCTACAACCATCTGCTCTAAGCCACAGTCATTTAGCATATCCAGGAATGCTCTCTCCTTACTATGACCTGAACATGCATTTTTACAGTTTATGTGGGGATAGTTGAAATCACCCATTACCACTACATTTTTGTTTTTGTTGGCCTCTCTAATTTCTTTTTCCATCTCAGAATCCTCTTGTGCCCTTGGTTCAGGGGGACGATAAACTCTTCCTAATATTAGACTATCCTTCACAACTGGTATTGATATTCAGTACTTCTGTAGGGGAATCAGCTCCCCTTGCATTGTCTATTTTATGTGACACCATCCCACTGGTTCTCCTCATTTCACCATGTCTCTGTGATGCACACTATGTCAATGTCCTCCTTCAAAGCTCTGTGCTCCAGCTCCCCCATTTTTAGGTCGAAGCTACCTCTTTTCCTGCCTGCAGATTGAGAGGGATTTGCCCAGCACCTGGAAATATGGTGGCCCCCAAAAGTTACTCACCTTTGCACATGGGTGACAAATCAAGAATGGGGCCCTCCGTTTCCCCAAGTCAGTCCGTTATTGTTCATCCTGTTTTCAAGGTGAGAAAAAAACCTATCTAGAGTTTTCAGGGTGTTCGTGCATGATAGCCCCAAGGAATGGAATCTGTTCTAGACCTTGGAAGCCTCTCTCTGCCTCCAGCATGAAGTCTCTGATGACCTGGATCAGCCAGAGGTATATAAAGCTGAAGTATACTATTCCTGGACTCGGGGCCTTGGGGATACTCCTGGATTGCTAACCCTCAGGGAGTGAAGAGAACTAGCTGGAAGCTCAGAGAATTGGAACAGATTCTTTCTCACAGTAGCATAATTGATACCCAAAGGGCTGTCCAGAACATGTCAAAAGGCATGGCAGTTGTGTCCTAACCTTTCTCCCTGGGGGTGCTGTGAAAAAATAGCTTTTTCTACATGCAGTTTGAAGGAAACTATGAACCATTATTTCCCTCTGGGCAGGAGGAATGGGGAAGTCAGAACAATTGCTTTCCAGCCTCACCCCACTCACCTTTTTAGAAATGCTAGTACAGGTTGGGGTTCTTATACGATTGGCTTCTTATACGGGGTCAAACTCTCGGCCCCAAGTAATAGGAACTCTGTAGAGATCTATAACATCCTAAGATTAAGATTCTCTTGTATATTTTAACATGTGATAGGGCATGTCTAGAAAGATGGAATTGTGTTTCATTTCTTTTGGATCCCTGGCTCAGTCTGGCACTGTGCTAAAAGTATGCTTATAAACTGTCAGGTTCTATGGCTGAAGTCAACACGAGACTCTGGATTCTTGATCAGAAGTCTTTATTGATAACTGCAGCATATACTTGGCTTTCTGAAAGCTGGTTCTGATCACTCTTGTGGCTACAATTGCCTTCATCCTCATACAGCATCCATACCACCCCCTCCCATTCCCTCGGAATGTGAGAATGGCACAGTGGAAAGAAAGAACCGTTGGGGAGGCGAACATCCCAAGGACAGCGCGGCGATAGAGCAGCCACCTGCTGCTATCCCTTCAAAGTCAGTGTCAGGGTTGGCCTAGTTATCCAAAGTTGCCAGCATCAAAGGAAATGAAAGGAAGAGAAAGAACCCCGAACATAGGAGAGAGGAGCAAGCGCTGCCCCTTCTCTGGCTAGGTGTGAATGCCTCCCCCGCTCCTCCACAGGACATTCCTTTGATGGAGGGAAAAATCCCACCTTGACATAAACTTTTCTTTTTTAATAAATACTTTTAAACTTTGGATGCTGGTAAAAGAAGACCTTGGATTAATACCTCCACTTTCTGAAGGCAGCTGACAAACTCCCTGCCCTTCCTCTCCCCAGAACAGATACCTAGTGAGGTAGGTGGGGCTTAAAGAGATCAGAGAGAACAGTGGCTGACCCAAGGTCACCCAGCAGCCTTCATATGGAGGAGTGGGGAAACAAACCCGTTCACCAGATAAGAGTCTGCTGCTCAAGTGGAGGGGTGGAGAATCAAACCCGGTTCTCCAAATTAGAGTCTGCTGCTGTTAACCACTGCACCTGTCAGATCCCCCCAAAAGGAAACAAACTCCATGTAGAGGACAGAGGTTTATTCATGATCTGGAGGACAGCTTGGAAAAGCCAAGACTGGCTTTTCCCGCGCAGTAAACAGTAATATGTTTCCACATCCCCTCTCCCCCGCCACATGAGAAGAGCACTGTGAAAATATGCAGGCAGTGAGATAGCAAGAACAGTACCCACTGAGAATGACCTTGGCCAGCCCCTGGCAGAACAGACAGCCCGACCCCCACCCTCAAGAAAGCACCAAACAGCCCCTAAAGCATCCCAACTCTACAGCATCCTGACGACTCCACACTGTTAGCAGTTCTCTGTACCACATAGATGTTCACCATCTTGGAGCTGCTATTTTAAAAGGGTGTGCTGGGGCGGGGGGGGAAGCTAGTAGTTGGCAAGCAGCTATTCCTCCAGGGGCAGACTAGGCAGGAGCCCGTCCCCGTGGTGCCCAGGAAAGAGTAATGGGAGACACAGAGGCAGGACTTTGAAAGGAAACAGGTCCTGACCCTCCCCAGTGGGCAGTTCCTACAATGGCCAGGTGGTGGCAGAAGTTACCCAAGAGAAAGGGAAGTCCCTCTAGGAGGAGCTAGGACCCCCCTGGGAGAGGTTAAGAGGTGGAATCGGGCCTGCAGGACAGAACTGGCCCCCTCTGCCACAGAGGTCAACCTCCAGGTGGGGGCTGGTTGCTTTGAAGGATGGAATTGATGGCATTAAACTCCACTCGGGTCCCTGTCCCCTCCAGGCTCCACCCCAAAATGTCCAGAAGTTTCCCAACCTGGATCTGGCAACCAGAGATGGAGCGAGGGGGAAGTGCACCCGGTGCGTGCTCACCACGTGCCCCTCCAAGCCACCAGAAAGCCCCAAAACACCCCAGGAATGCCGCGTCCTGCCCGTGCCAAGCCACCACAGGGGCGCCCACCCAATGCATCGCGCACCCCCTGCTCCCTTGGCACTACACCAGTGGTGTTCCTGCCTAGGGACAGGGGGTACCCTATGTTCCCGGCCACTCCCCATTTGGTCACGTGGGGGGGCGCCAACATTTCAGGGTCGTTTGTGTGTTTTTAAATGTTTTAAGTGTTTTTTTCACGTTCTGGACTGCAGGGGGCGCATTTTTAAGACTAGCAGCACCAAAATTTCTGGGTACCATCCAGAGACTGTCCTGATGATACCACCCAAATTTGGTGATTTGGTTCAGGGGAAGCAAAGTTATGGACCCTCAAAGAGGGTGCCCCCATCCCCATTGTTTTCAATGGGATCTAACCTGAGATGAGGGCTACCCATTTGAGGGACCATAACTTTAGGTCCCCCTGAACAAAACTTCACCAAACTTGGGTGGCATCATAAGAATAGTTAACAAATGATACCCTGAAAATTTGGTATTACTAGCTTTAAAAATACACCCCTTCCAGGCACCCCAAGAAATTTGCCCAAGATTCTTTGTTTTGCAGTGACTTTGCTCCATTGTAGCCAATGGGGAATTTCTGAGTGTGTGAGGCAGGCTGCACATTTTTGAAGATAGAGGCACCAGACTTTCAGGGTGGCTCCAGGAGGGCCTCCTGGTAATAGCATCCAGGTTTGGAGACCTTTGATTTTGGGGGTTCAAAATAATTTTTGATTTTTGGGGGTTCAAAATAATAATGTAATTACCACCAGAGTTCGCACAGTTCTGAAGCCAGGTAGCTCTCAAGAAGAACACGGTTAAAACAAAATTGAAAGTGATGCTGTTTGGGGGTGGATTCTCCCCCACCCTGAAACAGCATCACTTTTGAGGGTTGGAGATTCAGATGAAACAAATAGCAGATTTGGCTGGAATCTGGGGAAATTTGGGCACATTCGGACAAATTTGAAAATTTGGTATTACTAGCTTTAAAAATACACCCCTTCCAGGCACCCCAAGAAATTTGCCCAAGATTCTTTGTTTTGCAGTGACTTTGCTCCATTGTAACCAATGGGGAATTTCTGAGTGTGTAGGCAGGCTGCACATTTTTGAAGATAGAGGCACCAGACTTTCAGGGTGGCTCCAGGAGGGCCTCCTGGTAATAGCATCCAGGTTTGGAGACCTTTGATTTTGGGGGTTCAATTTTATGGGCCCCCAAAAGGCTTATTTTGTTTCCCCGCACCTGCATATGAAAGCATGTGGACTGAGTTCTCTCAGAACTCTCTCTCAACTCGGGGCCATACTACAGAAGCAAAGCTCACCAAGTTTGGATGCTATTACTCACAAGGCCTCTTGGAGCCACCTTGAGAAGAGTCTGGGTGCCTCTATCTTCAAAAATGTGCAGCCTGCCTCAAAAATTCCTCATTAGCTACAATGGAGCAAAGTCACTGCAAAACAAAGAATCTTGGGCAAATTTCTTGGGGTGCCTGGAAGGGATGTATTTTTAAAGCTAGTGACACCAAAATTTCAGGGTATCATCTGATAACTATTCTTATGATGCCACCCAAATTTGGTGAAGTTAGGTTCAGGGGGACCAAAGTTATGGTCCCTCGAATGGGTAGCCCCCATCTCAGGTTAGCTCCCATTGAAAACAATGGGGATGGGGCACCCCCTTTGGGGTGGTATCCCTAACTTTGCTGCCCCTTAACCAAACGTTGCCAAACTTGGGTGGTATCATCAGGGCAGTCTCTGGATGATGCCCTGAAATCATGGTGCCGCTAGCTTTAAAAATTCACTCCCTGCAGGCCGAAAAAACACCAAAAATACCCCCCACCCCACCCCAAATACCTTGCATTCGCATTTGTTCATATTTGGGCAGGACATAATCGGACAATTTTTGTCCGAATGTGCCCAAATTTCCCCAGATTCCAGCCAAATCTGCTATTTGTTTCATCTGAATCTCCAACCCTCAAAAGTGATGCTGTTTCAGGGTGGGGGAGAATCCACCCCCAAACAGCATCACTTTCAATTTTGTTTTAACCCGGGACCCCAGATTCTCCCTTTAAGGTAGATTTAAAAGAAGAATCTGAGCTCCCTAGTTTAAACACCATTGAAAGTGATGCTGTTTGGGGAGTGGGAGTTCCTACCTGGAGAGTGTTTTGTGAGAGATGATGCTGACATTTGTTTGGTAAAATGTTTTGCTGGGGGGGGTGATTTGTGAGAGATTTTACATGCTTAATACCCACTTGCAAGTGGCTTGGAGTTGTTTCGACCGGCTAACAACCTACCTCATAGGGTTGTTGTGATTAGGAAATTAGGAAAAGAGTTGGTGGGGAGAGAGCCATGTATGTTTTGATGGGAGTGGGAGGTGTTTTGTGAGCTGGTACAAAAAATCATTGTTTGGTCATGGTGCGGGAGGGTGGCCGCCCATACGCCGGGCGGGGGAGGGGGGCGCCAAACTCAGGTTTTGTCCCCAGGTGCCAGTTTGCCTAGGTACGGCCCTGCGCTACACCCCTGCTGGCAAGCCTGCCCCTCCCTCCCCTACTGCAAACCTAGTTTCTTCCCCAGTCTTCTGCCTGTCCTGGATTCCTCTTCTGCCTCACTGGTTGGAATGGGGGCTGAGGCCTTGAAGCACACAACGGCATGTTTGATGGCAGCTGTAGATCCACTTGAAGTGGATCTCCTCAACTCCTTAGAGAAGCACAAAAAGGCAGAATTGTTCTTGGGAAATAACGAAAAGGGTCAGTTGGAAAGGGAGCACCAGTGGCCTTTTTAAAATCGTGCTGCAATGCACCAAAAACCATCCCTTCAGATCTTCCTCCTTGACATCTTCTGGTTTTGTTAGCAAGATCATTGGTGAAGCTAGCGTGGCAAGTGGGCCTACTGGGTGCCTCTCGTTCATCCAGGTGCCCCTTGACCTACGCTATAGTTCAGTGATGGCGAACCTTTTCGAGACCGAGTGCCCAAATTGCAGCCCAAACCCTACTTATTTATCACAAAGTGCCAACCCAGCAATTTAACCTGAATGCTGAGGTTTTAGTTTAGAAAAAAACGGTTGGCTCCCTCTTCCTCTGCCCCACCCATTTGAGCAGGGGCCACCCTGCTCTAGCCTCCAGCAAGTCCCTTGCGCACCGCTCTGTGCCTCTCTAGCATCTCTGCCTCTTCTGCCCGCCCCCCCCCCAGGCAGCAGCCACCTGGAGCACAGGCACCAGGCCCGCCAGCCGAGTCCTCCTTGCTCACCGCAGTGCGCACACATTGTGCTCAGTGGCCCAGGCCAGCCTAGATGTTTGTGTGTGGGGGGGGGGAGTGATTTTCCATCCCCCACATGATGAACTCTGTGTGCGTGCCCAAGTGCCACCTCTGGCACCCGTGCCATAGGTTCGCCACCACTGCTATAGTTGCCCACGTAAAAAGATGCACAACCTCCAGAGTGAAACGTACTGTTTTCTATGGCTCAGACAACGGTTGACCAGTTCATTTATTGATTTCAAAAATTTCAGTGCCGCCTTCCCACCCAAATAGGGTCACCAATGAGGCAAACATCAAAACATTTCAGTATTAAAATGTCAAGACATTCAGAACAGCATTTGAGCACAAGGAAATATAAAATAGTTAAAGAGGGAACATATGAACACACACCACAACGTGTTTATGTCACATTTCCAGCAGCAGGAATGGGATGTCTGTGTGTGTGTGTGCGCGCGCGCATGGGCGCATATAGCAGGGGGAACTCCTTTTTCCCTCCACCTGCTCTTGTTCTTCCCTTCGCTCCAGCTGGGTTGGCCTTCTCCTCCCTCTTCCCACCTGCCTGAACCCGAGGCTGTGCCGCTCTTATGGGTGCATGTCTGTCCTGCCAGGAATCTCTCATGCTTTCCCCCAGGGGGCACTCTCACACTCACTGTCCGACAAACCTCCTCCCCCACCCCCAATCTCACATCCCTATGACCCATTTTTGGTAAGCATGAAAACAAAGCGTTGGTGAGAAAAGGAACCCAGCCAGTGGCTGAGAATCTGAGCTGTGATACTTTTTCCAGAGGGGCGGCTTCATTAGGAAGATGTAGCAGGAACAGGCAAGATTCTTGGGGTACCTTAAAGACTAACAAGATTTCATTGTGGCATTAGTTGTTCCATGTCCCTCTACTGAGAGATGCTTAGGACGGGGCATAAATCAAATGGTGCATGTTGCGTGCTCTTCCTTATGGTTAAACTTTTCTATTCCTTTGCCTCTTTCTATTCTATTCTGTTCTATTCTTTTGCCTTTCTATTCCTTTGCCCCTATTCCTATTCCTCTTACTTTCTAAATTCTTATTATTCTGTAGCTTGTTATTCAGTTTCAGCAACCTGTTGCTTTTGTTTAGTTCTACGACAGATTCTGCGTCTTCCTTACCCGTTCGGTGTCCCTCACTTTAGCAAAATAATAATGCAATTACCACCAGAGTTCGCACAGTTCTGAAGCCAGGTAGCTCTCAAGAAGAACACGAGACATCTGCCCCATGTCCTAGCTTACAGAGTGGTGATACAACAACACAAGCCTTTATTGGCATATAAAACAGGACAAAATTTTAAAACGAAACAAGGGCCATTTCCGCACGGCCCATTAACAACGGCCTGGGGGCGGTAAAAACGCCGCCCCCAGGCCGCCGTTCGATATCTGGCGCCCAGCTGCTGCAGCGCCGAGCAGCAGCGATTCCTGAAGCTGCATCTTCCACTCCCCCCAGGGAAGCGTCAGGCAGCCCTAAACAACCTAACCCTTTAAAGGGTTGTTGTTGAGAGAGAAGTGTCTTCAACCAGCGGCGCGGTGCGAATCAAGCACAGCCGGGAAGACGCTGTCTCCGATCCCCGCCCACTCACGCTGTCTCCCGTTCTTCCCGTCCCCGCCCCACTCACGACGTTTGTCCTCAAATTAGATACCAGCCTGCTGGAGCGTTGCAGAGTTCTCCGCCCATTAACTCGTCCTCCGACCTCCAGAAGGGTCGGAGGGGCAGCGATGAAGGGCGGGCCTATGGCGCTTCCACGCAGGCAAACGGTTTGAACACCGCGGAGTGGAAGGGACGGGAACGAGGCGGCTCCGTCTTGAGTCCGCATCGCCGTCCTGCCCGACCTCCGCTTACGCCCATTCATGCGAGCGGGCTTGCCCCACGCCGCCAGAACTCTTTACGCGTGAGAGCATCCTGGCCATGCGGAAATGGCCAAGGTTAAGAAATACAGTTAAAATTACTAATTTCCAGTATAAAATTTGTAACAGTTTCACAAAAGAGCACATCAGAGCTGTTCAGGAGATTGGGTATCTTATAACACTCATGCCACTGAGAACATTGCAAGAAAATGGCATTCATGTATTTCATGCGTATCTGATTGTATTTAGGGCATAGAAACAGAGAATGGTCAAGTGTTTCAACCGTAGTCATATCACATGAACAAACTCTTTTAGAACGTTCCATATTCTTAAATCTTCCCTCCAGCAGAGCTGATGACAGCACATTACATCTTGCAGTAGCCGAGGCTCTCCTCTGGGTGGGATTAATCAGCAGAAGAAGAGATGCTGCCATAATTCCACGCTCGCATGGGATTAATAATGTAGTGGGAGAACAGGTTGTCTTGGCAGCGCGAGTCAAATTATGAAAATCAAGATATAGAGTGGTGATGCTTAGACTTCCTCCAGCTGTCCACTGCCTTCTTCAGGGCCCCCTTCACCTCCTTGTTGCGGAGGCTGTAGATGAGGGGGTTCAGCATTGGGGTGATGACGCAGAACATGGTGGAGACCAAAGTGCCCGTCGCCAAGGAGTAACCACCACTTGGACTGTTATAATTCAGTAATGCATTCCCATAGTAAATGAAGACAACAATGATATGAGAAGCACAGGTGGAAAAAGCTTTGCGTTTGCCAGTGGTGGAACGGATCTTCAAGATGGAGGACAGGATGAAGACATATGAGAAAATGATGAACAGGAGGGGCCCCCCACCCACAAAAATGCTTGCTATGCGGATTGCCAATTCATTGATGTGTGCATCATTGCAAGCCATTTTCATCAGTGGAGGGAGATCACAGAAGATGTGATGAATCTGGTTGACTCCACAGAAGTCCAACCTGAAGCTGAGAGCTGTATGAAGAGTGGAGTTTAGGAAGCCCCAGATCCACGTGGCAAAGGCCAGTACGGTGCACACCTTGGTGTTCATGAGGCGGGAATAATGCAGAGGTTTACAGATGGCAGCGTAGCGGTCGTAGGCCATGACAGCCAACAGGCCACCCTCTATTCCCGTGAAAGACATCAGGAAGAACATCTGGGCCATGCACTGGTTGTAGGAGATGGTCTGTTGCTGGCACAAAAAGTTCACCAGGATCTTAGGAACTGTGACTGAGGAGAGGCAGATATCTAAGCAGGAGAGGTGGCTGAGGAAATAATACATGGGGGTATGGAAGCTGGAATCCAGCTGAATCATAGTAAATATCATGAGGTTCCCCTGTACCGTGACCAAGTAGATGGCTAGAAATACCAGGGAGAGGTAGGTGTGGCCGTATGAAATTCCAGAGAAACCCAGGAAGACAAACTCTACCACTTGCGTCTGATTCCTGATTCCCATTGAGAATGAGGAAAAAATAGTTGACTGAGAGGAGACATTTTGCTTGGTGAGGATACTTTGGATGACTCTCGGGGGACTGAGTCTCTGTGAAGTCATGTAGAAGAAGTGGGTTCATGAAATTGAGCCCCACATGGATATTGTCAACCTTTATTGGCATGTCAACATAAAAGACAAAAAGAATATATCCAAATATAATACAATAGATCTTGAGAATCGGCCACAGTACTATAAAAGTCTTACTCTACATTTGTTGATGCATCTCAATATCAAGACATGGAAATTTGGATGTATACATGATCAGTGTCACTATAAAACAGCATGAATCACTAGTCTTAGAGTCTTAAACCCCTAAACCAGTGGTGGTGAACCTTTGGCACTCCAGATGTTATGGACTACAATTCCCATCAGCAACTACAATTGGCCATGTTGGCAGGGGCTGATGGGAATTGTAGTCCATAACATCTGGAGTGCCAAAGTTTCGCCACCACGGCCCTAAACCAATGGTGGCAAACCTATGGCACTCCAGATGTTCAAAGACTACAATTCCCATCAGCCCAATTGGCCATGCTGGCAGGGGCTGATGGGAGTTGTAGTCCTTGAACATCTGGAGTGCCATAGGTTTACCACCACTGCCCTAAACCGAGTTGCACTCTTACAAGTAGGTAACTCTGCTTATGACTCAGATATGGCCAGGAGACTGGTCCTAAATCATCCACAAGACTTCATGTCTGAGTATCTGAATGCAAATATCCCAGACACTACAAAGCTCCCAATGAGCTCTAAGCACCAAGTACACCTGAGGATATCCACCAAGAGACCGGAACTTCCTCCCCTCCCCCCATGGTGATCCTTAATTGTCTGTCCAATTTCGATTTATGGCTACCAATCTTGATCCTCTTTGATCTGAGATTGCAAATGTCTTAGCAGACCAGGTGCTCAGGAGCAGCAGCAGCAGAAGGCCATTGCTTTCACATCCTGAACATGAGCTCCCAAAGGCCCCTGGTGGGCCACTGCGAGTAGCAGAGAGCTGGACTAGATGGACTCTGGTCTGATCCAGCTGGCTTGTTCTTATGTTCTTATGTTCTTAAGATCTCCATTCAGAGGCCTTATTGTCATCTCAGACCCCTGACTGGACTTCTCCTCTCTCTTCCCCAGCTGTTCTGTTTATCTCCACTCTGTATACATGACCAGTGTCACTATAAAACATCACGAATCACTAGCCTTTGAGTCTCAGAGTAAATCCCTGAACTGAGTTGCACTCTTCCAAGGAAGTAACTTTGTTTAGGATTACACTGTCTCAGTTACTGCCAGGAGTTTGTTCTTTTCAAATTTATGAGACACCGTTCCCAATATGGGCTCAGGAGAACCGTTGTTGACCTTGACCAAAGAGCTCATGGAGGATGCTTCTGTAGGTCAGAAGAAGAGGTGGCCCCATCTGTCAGCTGAACGAGCCCACTAGAGAGGCTAGAGACCCAGAACAGAATAACCTGAGGGAGGGCTAAGAAACAAAAGAATGTGGCTTATTGTAGATTAGAAAGAAACTAACTTATATCAGTGGGCAGAATGTGCTGAGTCCTGTGTGCAGAAGCAGCTGAGAGTGGGAAGAACGGCCAACTTCAGAGAAGTGAGCATGTTGTTCAAAGATGGGGTATCTTGGTTGGGGACCAATAGATGTTCATTTATGTCAGTGATGGCGAACCTATGGCACGGGTGCCAGAGGGGCCACTCAAAGCCCTCTCTGTGGGCACGCACAAACAGAGTTCATCATGGGGGGAATTGCCCCCCCCACACACACATCTGGGCTGGCCTGGGCCACTAGGCTCGATTATTAGCATTAAACCTAAGACCTAGTTTTGGGGAAGCAGTATAGGTAACTTTGTTAAGCGCTGTTAAACTCCACTGATTTTCATGCAAAGAACTAAAGCGCGATCTTTACCTGGGAGTAAGCTCGGTTGCTGGCAATGGGGCTTGCTTCTGAGTAAACCCTCCTACGGTCGTGATTCACCCATTCGAAGAGTTGCATGGTTGCTTCAAAGCAAAGCCAACAACTACCACCAAGCTTACTCCCGAGTAACACATGCCTTGGAGCCAACCTTTTTTTCTAAACTAAAACCTCAGTATTCAGGTTAAATTGCCGCGTTGGCACTTTGCGATAAATAAGTGGGTTTTGGGTTGCAGTTTGGGCACTCGGTCTTGAAAAGGTTCGCCATCACTGATTTATGTGATAAACTTGTAATCAATATTTTTAAAAAGGTTTGGCTACAAGAAAATGTAGCCAGAATGAACCCATGTTTGTTTAACATATTTTAGGATGTTAAAGTAAAGATAACTTTGCATGGTCTTTGAAGTCGTACGATCTTTCGTTAGCCAAAAACTTGCAACCTTATCAAGTGGGATGGGTGCAGTGGTGGGATTCAGCCGGTTCGCACCCCTTCGGCAGAACCAGTTATTAAAATGGTGCTTGTAAACAACCAGTTGTTAAATTATTTGAATCCCACCACTAGACAGGTGGCTATTGTTAGCAGATGATTCTAGAAACCTATAGATTTGACTTGATTTGGGAGCTTCTTGTTTGTGACCTGTCAGTCTTGCACCTGGTCACCTTTTATCATCTTGGTAGCAATAGTGGATTCTGTAGTTTTTTGGAGTTAGTCAATTTGCTGCAAAGAGGACCTCTGCTGCACTTGAGATTATTTTAATGGCTGCTAGAATTAAGCAGAATTATGCCCTTATATAAAGCAGTGGTGCGACCGCACTTGGAGTCCTGTGTCCAGTTCTGGTCGCCACATCTCAAAAAGGATATCGAAAGATAGAAAAAGTGCAGAGAAGGGCAACGAGGATGATTGAGGGACTGGAGCACCTTCCTTGTGAGGAGAGGCTGCAGCGTTTGGGACTCTTTAGTTTGGAGAGGAGACGGCTGAGGGGGGATATGATTGAAGTCTATAGAACTATGCTTGGTGCAGAAAATGTTGACAGAGTAGACATTTTCTCTCTCTTACTCACAAGACTAGAATCAGGGGGCATGCATTGAAAAATGCTGGGGAAGAAGGTTAGGACTAATAAAAAGGAGAGTCTTACTTCTTCAACGCTTAACAACGTATGATTTGGTGTTTGGAATATGCTGCCACAGGAGGTGGTGATGGCCACTAACCTGGATAGCTTTAAAAGGGGCCTGGACAGATTTATGGAGGAGAAGTCGATCTCTGGCTACCAATCTTGATCCTCTTTGATCTGAGATTGCAAATGCCTTAACAGCCGAGGTGCTCGGGAGCAACAGCCACAGAAGGCCATTGCTTTCACCTCCTGCCTGTGAGCTCCCAAAGGCACCTGGTGGGCCACTGCGAGTAGCAGAGAGCTGGACTAGATGGACTCTGGTCTGATCCAGCTGGCTTGTTCTTATGTTCTTATGTTCTTAAGCATAGGCTCGGAAAACTGTTCCCTGGACTCCAAAGGAGTCATCTCCCTCCCTTTCTCTCTTGGCAAATGAACCCCCAGCAGAATCCATACATCTGATCATTTCTTGCATCTTTCCCCTTCTTTTTCCCCTGTTCCCTTTTCTCACCTCCCCCACTGCCGATGTTTTAGTGGAGATGTCCTTAGAACAGGATTCCTTGGTGGGATGTCCTGCTTACTTTACTTTGGGAAGCACAAGGGCCTTATAAGCCATAATAAATCTGTGTTACTATTAATTTATTGAAAGATTATCTTGATTGCAGAGATTCAAGCTGCCAGAGTGGCAAAGACACTAATAGTTGTCCCTCATTCCTGTATATTTCACTATTCTAGGAAAAAATATATGTGGTACCCATTCCATTCTGCTACACTAATGTTAAATCTGAACATAGCTCAAGAAGGCTCACGTGGCTGAAGAAGCTACCTGTTTTCCTGCCTGCAGATTGAGAGAAATTTGCCCAGCACCTGGAAATATGCTGCCCCACCCCCAAGTTACTCACCTTTGCACAAGTCAAGTATCTGGCCCTCCTTGTCTTCAAGTCTGTCCATTCTTGTTCATCCTGTCCTCAAGATGAGAACATCTAAAGTTTTCAGGATGTTCGTGCAGGATGGCCCCTAGACATGGAATCTGTTCAAGACCTTGGAAACGTCTCTCTGCCTGCAACATGAAGTCTCTGACGCCCTGGAGCAGCCAGAAGTATACAAAGCTGATGTATACTGTTCTGGGACTTTGGGCCTTGGGGATACTCCTGGACTGCAAACCCGCAGGGAGTGCAGAGCACTGGCTGGAAGCTCAGAGGACTGGAACAGATTCTCTCTCACAATTATATAATTGATACCCAAAGGGCTGTCCAGAACATGTCAGAATGCAAAGGGATGGCATGGCAGTTGTGTCCTAACCTTTCTCCCTGGGGGGCATCCATTGAAAATGCTGGGGGGAAGAATTAGGACTAATAAAAGGAAACACTTCTTCACGCAACACATGATTGGTGTTTGGAATATGCTGCCACAGGAGGTGGTGATGGCCACTCACCTGAATAGCTTTAAAAGGGGCTTGGACAGATTTATGGAGGAGAAGTCGATCTATGGCTACCAATCTTGATCCTCCTTGATCTGAGATTGCAAATGCCTGAGCAGACCAGGTGCTCGGGAGCAGCAGCAGCAGCAGCAGCAGGCCATTGCTTTCACATCTTGCATGTGAGCTCCCAAAGGCACCTGGTGGGCCACTGCAAGTAGCAGAGAGCTGGACTAGATGGACTCTGGTCTGATCCAGCTGGCTTGTTCTTATGTTCTTATGGATGCTGAGAAGAAATGGCTTTTTCCACATGAAGTCTGAAGGAAACTCTGAACCATTATTTCCCTCTGGGCTGGAGGAATCAGGAAGTACACGGTAGTTGCTCATGTAAAAAGAGTGAAACTTATTTCTGGGACTCAGAGAATGGTTGACCAGTTCAGTTATTGATTTAAAACGTTTCAGAGCCACCTTCCCACCCAATTAGGGTTGCCAATGAGGCAAAGTTCAAAATATTTCAGCATTAAAATTTCAAGACATTAAGAACAGCCTTTAAGCACAAGGAAATATAAAATACAGGGGAACCTCGGTTTTCATTGCCTTCGGTTTTCATCGGTTTCGGTTTTCAATGATTTTTTCAGTGAAAAATTTGTCTCGGTTTTCATTGATTTGCCTCGGTTTTCATCGATTTGCAGTAAGGTGCAGGGGTTTGTGGAGAAAAATCACCCGAACAAAGCTGTGTTGAGTCCTTTATTGTTCACCCTTTATACATATGATTGTACTCCTGTCTATCATAGTAACACCATTATCAAATTTGATGACACAACGGTGGTGGGGCTCATCTCTGGAGGGGATGAGTCTGCCTATCAGAGTGAGGTGGACCGATGGCTCTCATGGTGCAGGGAAAATAACCTGGTTCTTAATACTAACAAGACAAAGGAGCTTATAGTGGACTATAGAAGGAATAGCTCAGGAATTCAGCCCTTGACTATAAATGGAGATCAAGTAGAGCGGGTGGCTAGTTTTAAATTTCTGGGCGTTATGATTAAAGAGGACTTGACCTGGGGTGTACAGACTGCCGCGGTGGTTAAGAAGGCCCAGCAAAGACTGTACTATCTGAGATTTTTAAGGAAGCAGCAACTGGATGGAAAACTCCTGGTGTCCTTTTACCGCTGTGCTATAGAGAGTGTCTTAACCTACTGCATCTGTGTATGGTTCTCCAGTTGCACAGTGGCGGATAGGAAGGCGCTCCAAAGGGTGATCACTACTGCACAAAGGATTATCAGCTGCCCTCTCTCCTCCTTGGAAGAACTCTATAATTCCCGAAGCCTAAAAAAAGCCCAAAATATTCTGAGGGACCCGTCTCATCCAGCACACTCTCTTTTTGAACTGTTGCCATCCGGCAGACGATACGGGTCTATCAAAACTAGGATAAAGAGGCTTAGAGACAGCTTCTACTCTAGAGCTGTGGCTATGCTGAACTCCGCGGCTTCGTGTTGATGTGTTTGGGGCTGTGTAGGGATGGGTGGAGGAAGGGGAAAGGGAGGATGGGGTATGAGTCTGACATTGTGTGCATCGAGGAATGCTGCTGTAAATTTCGTTGTGCGTGCACAATGACAATAAAATGCTTATGCTTATGCTTATGCTGTGGTGGGCCGTGTCTGCAACTTGTTTAATGACAATGTCTTGCCCCATTTCAGACAAATCTTAAAGAGGCGTCAGAAACAGACCTCTATGGACAGCTTTCTGGTGCGACATTGGTCCACTGGCTCTGAAGCTGGTCCTGGAGCTATTGTTTGTTACTGTTTTCAGCATTAAACACTAAGTTTATTCAGAGGTGGGATCCAGCCGGTTCTCACAGGTTCCCGAGAGTAGGTTACTAATTATGTGTGTGTGCCGAGAGCGGGTTACTAAATTGGTGATTTTGCCACGTGATTTTTGCCTTCGTTGCGCCCCTCCTCTCAGCAGTAGCGCGCAGAACTGGAAGCAGTCTAGCAGGAGGTGCACCGGCGTGCGTGGCAGCCTGCGCCTGCGTGCATTCGTTTCCCGCCCAAGGACTGGCGCAGCGGCTGCGTCCTTGCCACAGCTCCGCCCAGGAATGCCCCGCCCCCAGAATGCCCGGCCACACCCCCGTCGCGCCCCGCCCAGCCCCACTGGTGCTACGCCACAGTTTGAATCCCACCACCATGGGAACCTGTTACTGAAAAATTTGGATCCCACCACTGGGGTAGCCCCTAGATGTGGAATCTACACTCGGGCTTGGAAGCCTCTTTCCTCCTCCAGCATGAAGTCTCTGATGCCCGGGAGCAGCCAGAGGTATTCAAAGCTGGTGCTGCCCTGAGGGCCTAATCCTGTTCGAGGGCTGGGGGCCTGGGGGATGCTCCTGGATTGGAAGCCCCCAGGGAGGGAGGAGCCCCCTGGCTGGAAGCTCAGAGAATTGGGACGGATTGCCTCTGCTCTCAGCAGCATGTTTGTCAAAGAGTTCTCCCAAAACCCAAGCCTGGATGTGTATTACTGCCAGGAACGGACTCTAGCGTATGCCTATCCTTTTTAATGAATTGTTTAAAATGCCCATCGCCAAAGTTGTATAACTGACAACACAGAAAATTCTATTATTACTAGAATAAGTGTTCTCTGCAGGGAGTCCAGAATGTGGAGCCTTTTAAGCCCTGAGTTGCTGTTTTTGATGGCTGCATTTGGGTAGTTATTGTCTATGCAAGCTATTGGCAGTTTGAATATAATCTATAGTGGCTGAAGAATTTTTTTTAAGATGCAAAAAGGAAGATTCACTGCAAGATGCAATTCAGAAAGTATATAGACAGATAAGCAGAACGGGACACTTGAAATGCCCTGGTTGCTTGGTACGTGAGCTCACTGTGCAATTATCAGTATTTGAATACCCTGAAAGAAACTTCCAATACACACTCTGACATTACAGTAATCTTAATACCAAGGAAGTAATTTACTTAATTCAATGTTCTCGTAGATATCTGTACATGGGTGCCAGTAGACACAGAGTTCGTATCAGAATTTCTGCATATTAAAAATAAAGTCCCAGATGCCCAGTTAGTTAATCATTTTACACAAATGGGACACACAATGTTATTTTTTTTTATTTGGCATTTCCAAGCAGATAATTATAATTATTCTGATACAGAGACAGTGTTTTATTACAACAAGAAGCCAGATTTATTCGTTTACTTGACACAGTTAGTCCACATGGACTCAGTACAACTAATGACCTTTCCTGTTTCCTGTACTGGGAACCTATTTCCATGCAGGATCTAACTAAATGTACAGAAGACTTAAATGTAACTAATGATCTTTCATGTTTTTCATACTGGGGATCAAAGAATATACAGGATCTAACTAAATGCTCTTATTCGCTGAACTGCTTTTTCTTTTTTTTAATATAATTTTTATAATGTGCTCTAAGTGTATGCACGATCTGCTCGACTGATATACAGGCTGGCCTTAGATTGTACAAGGTTCATACAGGAACAGAACTTCTCATATACCTTATTAGAAATGCAACACATTTGTAGTTTTTCAACTGTATAAAGTCTTGAAATGCGGTTCTCTCATTGAACTCCTTGAGTTTTGTTGTGTTGTTTGAAGGGTTTTTTGTCTACTGCATGTACTGATGTTTTGCATTTTGTATTCTGTTTCCTCAGTATGTTAAGTTTCCTTCTTAATTAAGCTTTATACTCAGCATTGTTAAATTCTGTGATTCATTTTAATGATCTTTTTTGGAGAGCAAGACTGCTGAAATCTGAATGAAATTGTCAACATTAGCTCTCCTCCAGTCCTCTGGGACTTCTGTTCTCCAGGACTTCTCAACGATTATGGCACGTGGACTTCTGCCTGATTTTTTTAATACTTTGTGATGTAGTACATCTGGCCTTGGATATTTGAATTCATTAAAGTATTCAGGTATTCCTGTACTCGCTCATTGTTTATTCTGTGCTGAAATTTCCCTACTGTATCTCCTGATCCATTTTCCTCCAGTTGAGTACTGTTTTTCTTTTGGGGGAAAAACAAGTCAAAGGCGTTAAGTAGTTCTGCCTTTCCCCTGTTAGAATTTCACCATTTTCTCCATCCAGGGACCCTATCATATCCTTTTTCCTCCTTTTGCTACGGACACAACAAAAAAAGCCATTTTTATTGTTTTTAACATCTCTCATAAGTCTGAGCACACTGTGAGCTTCAGTTTTTTTACTTTCTCCCTATACGTCTTGGCTATTTGTTTGAACTCCTCGTTGTGATTTCCCTTCTTTCCCATTTCTTGTACATGTCCCTTTTATCTCTTAGCTAACCCTCCGCATCCCCCATCTTCCCAGAAGTGGGTTTTCCCACTCTCCAGGCCAGCATTTTGGAGCGATTGGATGGGCTTCCCTTGAAAAAAAAATTAAACACCTTGATCTATGGCTTGAGCAGTAGGCTCTTGAAATTGACATGAGATTTAAAGTCAAGGCAAGTAACATGAGACAACAGATGCTCCCCCCCCCAAAAAAAGCAACAACACAGAGCAAGGAACTGGCAGGCCAGCAAACTGACGGCAGGGTGTAAGGTGAACCCCCCCCCAAGTGATTTTAAAGGCTTCTCTGCTAAGCTGAAACCTACAGAGTTAAAACCTCTGAAAACATTTATTTCTCTGAAAAGCATCGTTCTTGCGAATGTGCCAAGATGCATGTGGTCCTGACCGCAAACTGCTTGCCTTGTAGCAACTCAAGAAGTACTTGCCAAAACCACCAAGGTTTCTCTGAGAAACACGTCTTTACACATGCCTCGGTGTTGTGTCCTTGTGATTCTCAGAAAAGCCACCTGCTTCTCTTCTCCTCCTGACCCCCTCCCCAGGGAGCTTTGCTTCATGGTTATCTGTGACATGCAACTATCTCAAACTATAGCTGGAGCCAACAAACTGGTCGTCAACCACGTATACCGGAATGCATCCAAATTTAGACAAGACTTAAACAGGAGGAAGGAGGAGGTGAAATATCAATTAACCAATCATTAATTCAATGCTGCTTGTTGACGTATCATAAAAATGAATGTATCGCTTGCAAAAGTCGTCCTGGACCCAGTTAAGTTTAACTGTTAAGAGCTCTGGTAATAAACTTTCACTGATTTTTCAACCATTTGCCTTTTTGCAACTGAATCGCGTGGTCTTGTGACTGACACTCAAGGGGCAGAGTTGCCAACGGCAGGGACCACTTCAGAGCAGGAGGATTCCTGTTTGTAGAAAACATCATGGAGAAACCTCACTGGGAAGTAAACAGGGACACAGGAAGCAATAGGCTTACTTCTTCCTTACTACTTTTCTATGTCTTACTACAGCAAAATAAAAGTCCGGTTAATCCTAGAGATCACACCGTTCTGGAGAAACTTGCCCTAACATAGAGAGCGATGGTGTCCAGATGGCCTCCAGATTTCCGTGGCCTTCTTCAGGGCCTCTTTCACCTCCTTGTTGCGGAGGCTGTAGATGAGGGGGTTCAGCATTGGGGTGATGACGCAGAACATGATGGAGACCAAAGTGCCCGTCGCCAAGGAGTAACCTGTGCTTGGCCTCTGATAGTTCAAGGTCCCATTTCCATAGTAAATGAAGACAACCGTGAGGTGAGACGCACAAGTGGAAAAGGCTTTGCGCTTGCCAGTAGTGGAACGAATCTTCAAGATGGAGGACAGAATGAAGATGTATGAGAAAATGATGGACAGGAAGGGCCCTCCACCCACAAAAATCCCCAATATGTGGAGTGTCAGTTCATTGATGTGTACATCATTGCAAGCCATTTTCATCAGTGGAGGGAGATCACAGAAGATGTGATGAATCTGGTTGACTCCACAAAAGTCCAACCTGGTGCTGAGTGCCGTGTGTAGAGCAGAGTTTAAGAAACCCCAGACCCAAGTGGCAAAGGCCAGTACGGTGCACACCTTGGTGTTCACAAGGTGGGAGTAATGCAGAGGTTTACAAATGGCAGCATAGCGGTCGTAGGCCATGACACCCAGCAGTGCAGCCTCCACCCCTGAGAAGGAGATCAGGAAGAACATCTGGGCCATGCACTGGTTGTAGGAGATAGCCTGTCGCTGCTGCAAGAAGTTCACCACTATCTTAGGGACAATGACTGAGGAAAGGCAAATATCTATGCAAGAGAGATGGCTGAGGAAATAATACATGGGGGTATGGAGGCTGGATTTCAGTTGAATCATACTAAATATCATGAGGTTCCCCAGCACAGTGACCAAGTAGATGGCCAAGAATGCCAAGGCGAGATATGTGTGACCATACAGAATGCCAGAGAAACCCAGGAAGACAAATTCCACCACCTGCGTCTGATTCCTGATTCCCATGGAGAGCTCAAAACTCATCTGTAGAGGGAAAATAATTGAAGAGAAAAGAATTCAAGAAGGATAGTGACAATCTGGAGCATGTGCAGAGGAGGGCGGCCCAAATGGTAAAAGGTCGGGAATCCATGTCCTATATAGGGAGACTAAGGGAGCTGGGTATGTTTTGTCTGGCAAATAGAAGGTTAAGGGTGACCTGATAGCCATGTTTACATATTTGAAGGGATGTCATGTTGAAGAGGGAGCAAGCTTGTTTTCTGCTGCTCTAGAGGCTAGGAGTAATGGATTCAAAGAACAGAAAAAGGGATTCCAACTAAACATGAGGAAGAAGTTTCTGACAGTCAGGGCTGTTTGACAGTGGAATACACTGAGTGTGGTGGAGTCTCCATCCTTGAAGGTTTTTCAAGAGAGGCTGGATGGCCATCTGACAGGAGTGCTTGGATTGTGTGTTCCTGCTTGGCAGGGGGTTGGATGGATGGCCTTTGTAGTGTCTTCCAACTCTATAATTCTATGAGTCTAACATATCTTGCATGAGAAGTGAATTTGGGACACTACTACTTTACCACTAGCAGGGTAAAGGTTACTGAAGTCATGTGGAAGACACGAGGTTCATTTCATTTTGCCACAAACTGATCTTGGCGGTGTTACCAATACGTGGCCTCTTTTCTGGTTTCTCATCTCCTTACTCAACTGAAACTGGTCTCTCTAACATCCTTTATGATCATCTCAGTGCCAAAGAAGCAAGGTCTCTTCTCTGACCTCCACACCCTGGATCGTTCCACTGCCTTTTACACATCTGATCTCTCCCTTACTTTTTGAGTAGGGTTTTCATGATTCGCTGCCCAATTGGCTCTCCTCCCATGCATAATTGGTGAGGCACTGTTTGAATGGGTGTGTGTTTGTGGGGGAAGGGTTGTGTGCTGTTGTTTTGGTTTTGTTTGTGGGGTAATTCCAGTGTTCTGGCCCTGGCCCTTTCCATTCTTGTGTGGTAGGTTAGGTCTAGAGGAGTTGTTCAAAACCTGGCTTGACCACACAAATCTCCTGAAATATTTGTAAAACATTTTAATCCCCCCCTTTTCTTCATACTCACTCCTTTTGAACCGACTCCTGGCTGCCATTATGGGGGTGGGGGTGGAGGTTAAAAGCTCTGTGTTGAATTGTTGCTTCAATGCTCCATTGGTCTTCTCCTTGTCTATTGGGTGCTTCAAAGATGGGTCCCCCCAAACTGAAAGAAAAAGCAGGGAACTGCTGCAAATAAACAGGCGAGGGGGAACCGAGTGAGCTCAAGAAGTGGCACCAAGGAAGAAGCAGAAGAGCATGGGAAGTGTAGTCAAGAGATCACACAGCCAACTTCAGAGAAATGAACAAGTGGTTCAAAGATGTCCACATGAATGATAAAAATGCAATTACTATTTTTAAATTGATTTGAGTACCATATACAAAATACTTCTACTACAGAATACAGAACAGGAAGAGATAAAACATAACATGGTACAGTGGGCGGAAAACGCAGGGAAAGTAATCTCTCTTGAACAATGGACACAACACTATAAATCATCACCATACATTAGATTCACACCTAGCTCGGCACTTTGGGAAAATAGTATCAAGAATGTATTATAGGACGTATCTCACCCCAATAATATTGAATAAAATAAACCAAAGCATTCCACCAAAATGCTGGAAATGTGGGAACAAACAGGGTACGTTTTATCATTTATGGTGGACGTGCCCGAAAGTCAAAAAATACTGGGAGGAGATACATAACTTAATAATTAAAATAATAAAAATAAAATATAAAAAAATTGATATTACTTACGTATTAGGCCCGGCGATGTTGGAAATAAAACTCTCAAATCACTGTAAACACCTATTGTTTCACATGATCTCTGCAGCCCGGATCGTAATGGCACAGATGTGGAGAACCGACAATGGACCAATGGACATGTAAGGTGCAACAATTGTACATTATGGACCAAATATCATTTCAATTAAAAAATGGTAATTTAGAACAGTATAAACTGATATGGCAACCATGGTCAGACTATATTTTAGAAACTTACGACATGACAATATATCCAGCTTGATATTAATGATTTAAGATAGGAGATTTAATAAAAAGTTAACTTTTTGTTTTAACTATAGGAATGTTATATACAAGGAATGTAGAGTGGAAGTCCGGGGTGGGGGTGGGGTGGGGATACAGAGGGGATGGGTGGAGGGTTTACATAGGACAAGAATAGCAATGCATTGTATTAGAGGAGGATATTATTAAATAGACGAAATGTTAGGATAATTTTGCATGGATTATATGGAATTTATGGAGCATTTGAGTTAATTCTTTCAATATTCATGCTTTGATTTTTGTTATCCTCTGACTCTTGTACAATAAAAAAATTAAAAAAAAAAAGAAATGGCACCAAGGAAGAAGCAGAGGAGCATGGGAAGTGTAGTCAAGAGATCACACAGCCAACTTCAGAGAAATGAACAAGTGGTTCAAAGATGTCCACATGAATGATAAAAATGCAATTACTATTTTTAAATTGATTTGCTTAGTAGAAACCATAGCAATAATCAACCCAAAGATGGGATGTTGTTTGGTTTCCGGGCAGTAAGGCCGTGTTCTGAAGATGCCGACAAAACGTCAGGTGAAAATACTACTAGAAAACAGCCATACAACCCGGAAACCACCCAACACCCCAGTGATTTTGGCCGTGAAAGCCTTCGACAATACAGTCAACCAAAAGATGTTACATATTCTACGATGTTGAGGTATAGATAGGTTTGCATGGCGTATGAACTTACGAGCTAATTGGTTAGTCAAGAATGTTCCTCTTTATGAAGTTCAACAGGGGAAATGTTGTTAGTAGAGGAGTTGAAAAATCTCCAGATTTCAGTTGATTGGGATCTTCTTAGAAGAGTTTGGATTTGTACCTCAACTGTCTCTCTTGTAAGGAGATTCAAAGGGGATTGCAAACTCCTTCCCTTCCTCTCTCTACAGCAGACACCTTGTGAGGTAGGTGGAGCTGAGGGAGTTAGGAACATAAGAACTAGCCTGCTGGATCAGACCAGAGTCCATCTAGTCCAGCACTCTGCTGCTCGCAGTGGCCCACCAGGTGCCTTTGGGAGCTCACAGGCAGGAGGTGAAAGCAATGGCCTTCTGCGGCTGTTGCTCCCGAGCACCTGGTCTGCTAAGGCACTTGCAACCTCAGATCAAGGAGGATCAAGATTGGTAGCCAAAGATCGACTTCTCCTCCACAAATCTGTCCAAGCCCCTTTTAAAGCTATCCAGGTGAGTGGCCATCACCACCTCCTGTGGCAGCATATTCCAAACACCAATCACACGTTGCATGAAGAAGTGTTTCCTTTTATTAGTCCTAATTCTTCCCCCCCAGCATTTTCAATGGATGCCCCCTGGTTCTAGTATTGTGAGAAAGAGAGAGCAATTTCTCTCTGTCAACATTTTCTACCCCATGCATAATTTTATAGACTTCAATCATATCCCCCCTCAGACGTCTCCACTCCAAACGAAAGAGCCGCAAAACTCTCAGAGTTCTGAGAGGACTCTGGCTGGTCCAAGTTAATTTAATAAGTTAATTTATTCCAAGTGGCGAGTTCAGCAGGGGATTCGACCTGGGATTGTCAGTGTCAAGCACAGACTTGGAAAACTGTTCCCTGGACCCCAAAGGAGTCACCTCTCTCCCTCCCTCCCACCCAAAGGAACTCTCAACAGCATCCCTGCATCTGTTGATCTTCATTTCCTGCACTTTCTTTGCCCGGTCCTCCCTTTTCTCACCTTCCCCACTGCTGGTGTTTTGACTGAGATAATCCTTGTAATAGGATTCGGTGGTGGGGCGTTCTGCTTACATTAATTTGGAAAGCATAAGAGAATATAAGCAAATAACTTTATATCACTGGGATTTTATTCAGACTGTCTTGATTGCATCCATTCAAGCTGCCAAACTGGAAAAGACACTCACTGTTGTTCTCCATTCTTTTATATTGCAGTATTCTAGGAAAAATATATGCAGTATTGTTGGCAGGCAAGCCTCTAGCCCCCAATTCCCCACTCCCTCTCCCCCCAATACTCTGGGAACATCAGGACACGTTTTGCTTCATGCTTCTCAAATCAACATGCATATTTAGTGAAGAAAAAAATGCCAATTAAGTATGATTTGGAGGATCATGTTTCTTCACGGCTAAGGATTCCCAGGGAAACTGACACCTACATAACTTTCCTCTGTTTAACTTGATGGACAGGTCAGAAGGTTATTCGGAAAGGTCAGAAGAAAACGCAGGAGACTGGCCCTTAAATGCCAGGTTTGTTTGAAAATTTCTTTGTAAATTAAATCAGGGATTTACACCACTTAAAAAGGTAAATGGTTTAAGTACAAGTTATCTACCTTTGCTGCTCACCTTTGCGCATGAATGACAAGTGAAGGTTGGGTCCCTCCTCTTCCTACTCACGTTTGTCCTTTGCTGTTTATTCTGTCTTCAAGATGGGAACAACTCAGACTCAAGTTTTCAGGATGTTCATGCATGGTAGCCCCTAGATGTGGAATCTGCCCTAGCCAGTGGTAGGATTCAAATAATTTAACAACTGGTTGTTTACAAGCACCATTTTAACAACCGGTTCTGCCAAAGTGGTGCGAACTTCCTATATACCACCACTAGCTCTAGCCCCTGGAAGCCTCTTTCCACCTCCAACATGAAGTCTCTGACAACCTGGAGCAGCCAGAAGTAAAGACAGCTGATGCTGTCCTGAGGTCATAATCCTGTTCGTGGGCTGAGGGCCTTGGGGATGCTCCTGGATTGGAAGACCTCGGGGAGTGAGGAGCCCAGAGCTGGAAGCTCAGAGAATTGGGACGGATTGCATCAGCTCTCACCAGCATGTTTGTTAAAGAGTTCTTCTAAAACGAAAGCCTGGATGTGCATCATAGGAAGGAATGTACTCTAGAATTTGCCAATTCTTATTAATGATTTTTAAAAATGTCCATCGCCAAAGGTGTGTAATTGACAACATAGAAAATTCTATTTTTACTAGTATAAGTATTCTGTTCAAGGCAATCCATCCATCCATCCATCCATCCATCCATCCATCCATCCATCCATCCATCCATCCATCCATCCATCCATCCATCCATCCATCCATCCATCCATCCATCCATCCATCCATCCATCCATCCATCCATCCATCCATCCATCCATCCATCCATCCATCCATCCATCCATCATCCATCCAAATCTATCTATCTATCTATTTCTCTCCATCATCTATCTATCTATCTGATGCTATCTATCTATATCTATCTATCTATCTATCTATCTATCTATCTATCTATCTATCTATCTATCTATCTATCTATCTATCTATCTATCTATCTATCTATCGTCAAAGGCTTTCACCGGGAATCGCTGGAAGTTATCATTGTGGTTTCTGGGCTGTGGGGATTGGTTGTACTTAGTTAAGTATCTCTTCCTGACATTCTCACCTACACCTGTGCTGGCATCTTCGGAGGTCCTCTGGCAAAACGATCCAGAGAGAATGCTATGAACACGACTATACAGCTCTGAAACCACGCAGCACCCAATCAATCAATCAATCAATCAATCAATCCCATCCAATCAATCAATCAATCAATCAATCAATCAATCGAAATCCAATCCAACCTTTATTTGTTAGCCATAGGCCTTTCAAATTTCATGATAGATCCACAGATTAAGACACAAAGCCATTTTAAAACCTAGTATATATGCCACGAATGGGTAAAAACATGACCTCCAAAGAATTTAAGCAAATTTTTCAGGACTTACATCTTATATTATCTGCAGGGAGCCACATACGCTAGGAGCCTTTTCATGCCCTTTGTGCTGCCTTTTTTTTTGATGTCTGGATCTGGGTAGTAATTGTCTATCCACACTATTGGTAGTTTGAATATAATCTACAATAATTGCTGAAGAATTTTTTTAAGGAGGAAGATTCACTGCATGATGCACTTAAGAACGGAGATAGAGATTTAACCATAACAGAACACTGGAAATGCTCTAGATACTTGATGTGTGAACTCACTATGCAATTATCAGTATTTGAATACCCTGAAAGAAACTTTGAATACACACTCAGACATTACAGGAATTGTAATAACAAGAAAGTAATGTACCTAATTCAATGTCCTCTTAGATATCTGTACATAGGTGCTAGTAGATGCAGCGTCTGATATTAGAATTTCTGTACATATTAAAAATATTAATGTCTGATGCTCCATTAGTCATTTTACACAACTTGGATGCACAATTTGTTTTTGATCTGGCGCTTTCCAAACAGATAATTATAAATTTTTTATTCTGATACAGATCATGTTTTATTACAGCTTGTAGCCTGATTTATTCATTTATTTGGACACCAGTTCATTCATCGTGGACTCGTGCCATTATAATAGCCTTTTCTCATGTTTTCTGTCCATGGGAATCTATTTTCAATGCAGGATCTTAACCAAATGCACAAAAAAAGACTTAAATTGTAACTAATGATGCTTTCATGTTTTCTTTGCACAATTTCTGATCTAAGTATATACAGGATCTTAACCAAATGGCCTGTATTCACTAAATCATTTGTTTGTTTTTTATAATATTGACTTACAAATGTGCTGTAAGCATACTCACAATCTTTTCAATCATATACAGGCTGGCCTTAGATTGTACTAAGTTCATACAGGAATAGATTTAATATATCTTATTAGAAATGCAATACAATCTGCAGTTTTCAAGCTGTATAACTAACCTGAGATCGCCTCCTGCCGATTGAACACCTTGGAGCTACACCCTGAGTTTGAAGGGTGTTCTGTGCACTGCATGTGCAGACATTTCCAGCATCTTTGGGTACATTGTTCCTTCCATTATGTTAAGTTTCAGCTTCTGAGTAATTGCTTTCTAATTCCCAGCATTGTTAAATTTCTGATATTAATTTTAATGACCTTTTTTTTAGAGAGCATGACTGTCGAGGAATCTGGAATGAAATTGGGCTTTTCAGGCCCCCCTGTGTTTTGTATGTTGTTTGGCCACATCAGTTTCACAATAAATCTGGAAGCCAACTTTTTTAAAGGATTTCTCACTGTGACTAGAAATCTCGTTTTAACAAGGAGAAAAAACTGTATTGCTTATTGCAACTGATGTTCACCTAGTGAGCTCTCTGTACAGCCTCTCGTGAGTCTATGTGGGAGCAAGCCAGCTCTTGAGGTTGCTTTTTTTGCTGGCTTAGGACCTTTAGGGTCCAACTTACAGGTATGCTCCTCCCCACTGCAGCTCCTCGGGATTGAAATGGAACCCCAGTCTCCATAGATTCTTTCTTCCCCACTGTGAGGAGTGGAGGTGTTTTATTTTGGGTTTTTGTTTGTTTATTACATTTTTACTTCACCAAATCTCCTAGAGAACTCAGGGTGGCTGACAATAAAATGAGTAAAACAATGTAATACAATAAATACATTATATATACATCAAAACCTTAAAAAACAAATTACAATAAATAACATAGAACCTGTGTAATTACATAAAAATATAAGAGCAGATGTGCACATCGCAACCAAATGGGGACAAGAAAGACACTACAGAAAGGTATGTCTGGCCTGCCCGGCAGAAAAAGCCCAGTGGAACAGCTCTGTGGAACAGAGTCTGACCCTTAAGTACCAGGTTGGTTTGAAAATTTCTTTGTAAATTAAATCAGGGATTTACATCACTTAAAAAGGTAACTGGTCTGTAACTAATGATCTTTCATGTTTTCTGTATTGGGGATCTAAGAATATACAGGATCTAACTAAATTCACTTATTCACTGAACTGCTTTTTCTTTTTTATACTATAGACTTACTATTGTGCTGTAAGTATACTCACGATCTGCCCAACCGATATACAGGTTGGACTTAGATTGAACTAAGTTCATACTGGAACAGGATTTCTCATATACCTTGTTAAAATGCAATACATTTGTAGTTTTTCAACTGTATAACTTCTTGTGATTCGGTTTTCTCATTGAACTGCATATACTGATGTTTTGCATGTTGTATACTGTTCCTTCATTATATTAAGTTTCCTTCTTAATTAAGCTTCATTCCCAGCATTGTTAAATTTTGTGATTCATTTTAATCTCTGCGGTATGAGGTACCCCTCCTAATTTGGTATCACCTGCAAATCTGATTAACATGCCCTCTATTTTATTATCCAAGTCACTGATAAAAAATATTGACTAGCACGGGGCCCAGGACAGAACCCTGTGGCATTTCACTATTCGCTTCTCTCCAGGATGAAAATGTGTTCTTTGTGTTCGGCCAGTCAACCAATTACAAATCCCTCTAACAGTTGCACTGCCTTGTCCACATCTTTCCAGCTTACTCACAAGAATATCATGGGGCACCTTGTCAAAAGCCTTACTAAAATCAAAGTATGTTATGTCCACAGCATTCCCTTCATCTAACAAGTTTATCACTTTATCAAAAAAAGAGATAAGGGTAGTCTGGCATGACTTGTTTTTGAGAAACCCATGTTGATTTTCAGTGATCACATCATTCCCTTCCAAGTGCTTACGGACTGTCTCCTTAATGATCTGCTGTAGAATCTTTGCTGGTATTGATATCAGGCTGACTGGGCAGTAGTTGTTGTTTGAGTCCTCTTTCCCCCCCTTTTTGAAGATGGGGACAACATTAGCCCTCCTCCAGTCCACTAGGACTTCTCCTGTTCTCCAGGAGTTCTCAAAGATTATGGCACACGGACTTCTACCGGGTTTTTTTATTTAATACACTGTGATGTAGTACCTCTGGCCTAGGAGATTTGAATTCATTAAAGTATTCAGCTATTCTTGTGCTTGCCTTTTTCTATCCTCTGTTAGAATGTCACTATCTTCTCCATGCAGGGACCCCATCATATCCCTTTTCTTCCTTTTGCTACGGACATAGCCAAAAAAGCCCTTTTTATTGTTTTTAACATCTCTTGCAAGTCTGAGCTCATTGTGAGCTTTAGCTTGTCTGACTTTCTCCCTACATGTCTTGGCTATTTGCTTGAACTCCTCTTTAGTATTTTCCCTTCTTTTCCATTTCTTGTACATGTCCCTTTTATCTCTTAGCTCACTCCCTCCGCACCCCCATCTTTCCAAAAGTGGGATTCCCACTCTCCAGGCCAGCATTTTGGAGCTATTGGATGGGCTTCCCTTGAAAAAAATTAAACACCTTGATCTTTTGCTTGAGCAGTAGGCCTTTGAAATTGACATGAGATTTAAAGTCAAGCAAAGTAACACTAGATCACAGATACTCCCCCCCCCCCCGGCCGCCAAAAGGCAACAAAACAGAACAAGGAACCAGCAGGCCAGCAAACAGACGGCACGGCAGGGGCCACTTCAGAGCAGGAGGATTCCTGTTTATAGAAAACATCACGGGGAAACCCCACTGGGAAGTAAACAGCCACACAGGAAGCAGTAGGTGTATAAATGGCTTACTTCTTCCTTACTACTTTTCTATGTCTCACAACAGCAAGATAATAGTCCAGTTAATCCCAGAGTTCACACCATTCTGGAGAAACGTGCCCTAACAGAGAGCGATGGTGTTTAGATGGCCTCCAGATTTCCGTGGCCTTCTTGAGGGCCTCTTTCACCTCCTTGTTGCGGAGGCTGTAGATGAGGGGGTTGAGCATTGGGGTGATGATGCAGAACATGATGGAGAGCAAAGTGCCGGTCGCCAAGGAGTAACCAGCACTTGGCCTCTCATAGTTCAGTAGTGCATTTCCATAGTAGATGAAGACAACCATGAGGTGAGACGCACAAGTGGAAAAGGCTTTGCGCTTGCCGATAGTGGACTGAATCTTCAAGATGGAGGACAGGATAGAGATGTATGAGAAAATAATAAACAGTAGTGGGCCCCCACCCATAAAAAATCCTACTATGTTGACTGCCAGTCCATTGATGTGTGTGTCACTGCAAGCCATTTTCATCAGTGGAGGGAGATCGCAAAAAATGTGATGAATCTGGTTGATTCCACAGAAGTCCAACCTGGTGCTTAGAGCCGTGTGCAGAGCAGAGTTTAAGAAACCGCAGACCCAAGTGGCAAAGGCCAGTACGGTGCACACCTTGGTGTTCATGAGATGGGAGTAATGCAGAGGTTTACAGATGGCAGTGTAGCGGTCGTAGGCCATGACACCCAGCAGTGCAGCCTCTACTGCTGTGAAAGAGATCAGGAAGAACATCTGGGCCATGCACTGGTTGTAGGAGATGGTCTGTTGCTGGAGCAGGAGGTTCACCAGCATCTTAGGGACGGTGACTGAGGAGAGGCACATATCTAAGCAGGAGAGATGGCTGAGAAAATAATACATGGGGGTGTGGAGGCTGGATTTCAGTTGAATCATAGTAAATATCATCAGGTTCCCCAGTACCGTGACCAAGTAGATGGCCAAGAATGCCAAGGCGAGATATGTGTGACCATACAGAATTCCAGAGAAACCCAGGAGGACAAATTCCACCACCTGTGTCTGATTCCCGATTCCCAGGGAGAGCTCAAAACTCATCTGTAAAGGGAAAATGATTGAACAAGAGAGAAGAATTCAAGGAGGATATTGACAATCTGGAGCAGGTGCAGAGGAGGGCAGCCCAAATGGTATAAGGTCAGGAATCCATGTCCTTTTTGGAGAAACGTAGGGAGCTGGGTATGTTTGCTTTGGAAAGAGAAGGTTAAATGGTGACCTGATAGCCATGTTTAAATATTTAAAGGGATATCATGTTGAAGAGGGAGCAAGCTTGTTTTCTGCAGCTCCAGGGAGTAGGACCAGGAGTAATGGATACAAAATATAACAAAAGAGATGACACCTAAACAGTAGGAAGAACTCCTTGACTGTCAGGGCTATTCGACAGTGGAATCCACTGCCTTGGAGAGGCTTTCCCCACTACAGAAGGGAGCTAAGGTCGACTCGGTTCCCTTCAGTGGAAGGCAATCCCAGGCTGTTCCCACAGCAACTGAGTTGGCCCCCTGGAACCAAGCTAAGTGGGCGGGATCATCTTGGTGCCTGTTTCGCTCCTCCATCGTGATTGGCGCTTGTGTTACAGCGGGAAACGGGAGCGTTCTTTTTTTTTTTTACAGTTTGTACACTTTACAGTTACATGCGCTTTCTGCCCGCCACGACTCTCCCATTCTGTGCATGCCACAAAAGCGGCTCGTGATTGGTTGAACGGATGAGGTGTCGTTTCGATGCTTCCCCACTTCGAAGCTGTATCGACCTTGTTCCGGCAGAAAAGTGTAGTTCATAACTGCGACAAGGATGTCGCAGTTCTGAGGGGGGGGGGGAACTGAGACAAAACAATGTTGAGCTTGGTGGCAGTGGGGATTCACTGAGGCGAACCTAGGTAGAAACCAGTTCAACTCTGTCAGTGGGGAAAGCCCCGGAGTGTGGTGGAGTCTCTTTTGGAGGTTTTTAAACAAAGGCTGACTGGCCATATGTAGGGAGTGCTTCATTATGTGTTCTTGCTTGGCAGGGGGTTGGATTGGATGACCTTTGTGGTCTCTTCCAATTCTATAATTTTGTGTTGAACATATTTTGCAGGAGAAGTGAATTTGGGATACTACCAAGAGGTCTGAAGCTCACTGAAGCCATGTGGAAGACGCGAGGTTCACTTCATTGTGCCACACTCAGATCGTGGAAGTGTTATCAATACATGGCCTCTTTTCTTGTTTCTCTCCTCCTTACTCAACTGAAATTGGTCTCTTCAGCATGATGATCATCTCAGTGCCAAAGAGGCAAGATCTGTTCTCTGACCTCCACACCCTGGATCTGTCTGCTGCCTTTTACACACCTGATCTCTCCTTTGCTTTCTCAGTACAGTTTTCATGACTCTCTGCTCAATTGGTTCTCTTCCTATACATTTGAATGGGTGTGTGTTTGTGGGGGAAGGGGTTGCATGCTGTTTTTAAAATTTGTTGGTGGGGTAATTGAAGTCTCCTGGCCCCGGCCCTTTCAATTCTTTTGTGGCAGGAAAGCTCCCTACATGTGAGCTCCCAAAGGCACCTGGTGGGCCACTGCGAGTAGTAGAGAGCTGGACTAGATGGACTTTGGTCTGATCCAGCTGGCTTGTTCTTATGTTCTTATGTTCTTAAGGTCTAGAGGGGTTGTTCAAAACCTGGCTTGACCACACAAATCTCCTAAAATATATATTTTTAAAAATTAATCCCCCCTTTTCTTCATACTCCCTTGAACCGACTCCTGGCTGCTGTTATGTGGGGGGGGGGGGGAGTTACAGCTCTGTGTTGAATCGATGCTTCAATTCTTCACTGCCTCCTGGTGCATGGTCTTCCCCTTGTCTACTGGATGCCTCAAAGATGGGTCCCCCAAAAATAAAAGAACAAAAAGGGAACTGTTGCAAATAAATAGGCGAGGGGGGACCAAGTGAGCTCAAGGAATGGCACCAAGGAAGAAGCAGAGAATCATGGGAAACGTAGTCAAAACATTACACAGCAACTGAAGATGTTTTCAAAACATTTCAGCCAGAGAATTGTTTTACTCAGCGGTGAGATCCAAACATTTTAGTAACAGGTTCCCATGGTGGTCGGATTCAAACTGTGACGTAGCGCCAATGGAGCAGGCAAGCTCTAGAGGAGTTGTTCAAAACCTGGCTTGACCACACAAATCTCCTAAAATATATATTTTTAAAAAATTAATCTCCCCTTTTCTTCATACTCCCTTGAACCGACTCCTGGCTGCCGTTAAGTGAGGCGGGAGGGAGTTAAAGCTCTGTGTTGAATCGATGCTTCAATGCTTCACTGCCTCCTGGTGCATGGTCTTCTCCTTGTCTACTGGATGCCTCAAAGATGCCCCCCCCCAAAATAAAAGAACAAAAAGGGAACTGTTGCAAATAAATAGGTGAGGGGGGACCGAGTGAGCTCAAGAAATGTCACCAAGGAAGGAACAGAGAAGCATGGGAAATGTAGTCAGGAGATCACACAGCAACTGAAGATGATTTCAAAACATTTCAACCAGAGAATTTGTTTTACTGTGAAATGGTCAGTCTGAGTTCCACGAAAGAGTGATGGGATGTAATGTCAGGTTGGGAGAAGAAGGGTAGGCCTAGTTGACCACATGGATTCAGGAACTCCACATCCTACACAGCACTGTCTTCCCCAATGGGCTCTCAGCCCCACCTACACCTGAGGACACCTACCAGGACCTCTGAACTTCCTCCCTGCCTCCAGTCCTGCCACTTCATTGCCTGTCGAAGATCCCCACTCAGACGCCTCATTGTCGCCTTAGGCTTAATACATGAATTACAGGCTGCCCTCCTCTCCTGACCTCCCAGGCTCTCTGTGTCTACTCTGTGCTCATGGGCAGGGGCACCATAAGAGGGGCATCAATCACTGGCCTTAGTCTTTGGGGATTAGTGGCGCACATGTTTCCCACCCTCCCAAACTCACAGGGCCACAGATCGGAGAAGCCGGTCAGCTTTTGAAACGTGGCCACATGCAACTCTCCCCCCTGCCCCTTCACAGAGAATGCAAAAGGAGTTAACAGGCATATTGCTTTGTTTGGGTTTCCTCGCTCCTTCCAGCTTTCCCACCCACACGGATAGAACAAGGAAGTTGAGGGCAGTCAAAACAGTGGATCGGATGGGCTGTGTTCACATTGCAGTCAGAGGAACCTGTTGAAACAGACAGCTGTGGGGGAAACCCATTTCAAAGGACAAAGCCACGAGGTAAATATTTCATGCATACATGGCCTCATCATGGACTCCCAAGCAGAGTTGGGTCCAGCCACTGTGGAAAGCCAGTCTGGTGAAGTGGGTAAGAGTGGTGGACTCTTATCTGGAAACCCAAGTTTGATTCCCACTTGTCCACATGCAGCCTGCTGGGTGACCTGGGACCAGACACAGTTCTCTCAGAAGCCTTTCAGACTTCCTCCCCCACCTCACAAAGTGTCTTTTTTTCAGGAAAGGAAGGGAAGGAGTTAGTAAGCAACTCTGAGACTCCTTTAACATAGAACATAAGTGGGATATAATTGGGCTTCCTTCCTAAACCAAAGGATTTCATCCGATGTAGAAGAAGAAGAAGAAGAAGAAGAAGAAGAAGAAGAAGAAGAAGAAGAAGAAGAAGAAGAAGAAGAAGAAGAAGAAGAAGAAGAAGAAGAAGAAGAAGAAGAAGAAGAAGAAGAAGAAGAAGAAGAAGAAGAAGAAGAAGAAGAAGAAGAAGAAGAAGAAGAGAAGAAGAGTTTGGATTTATATCCCCCCCTTTCTCTCCTGCAGGAGACTCAAAGGGGCTTACAATCTCCTTGCCCTTCCCCCCTCATAACAAACACCCTGTCTAGGATTAAACTGTGAGACTTTTTTGTCCCAGATACGGCCACGATTTTATGGGAACAGCTTCTGGCCTTGACCACAAAGCTCATGGAGGGTTTTTCCACAGGTCAGCAGCAGAGGGGACCCAGTCACTCAGCTAAACTGGCCCACGAGGTAGTTTCGAGACCCAGAGTCACCTTGGGAAGGGCTGAGAAACAAATACCACAATTAATGTGGCTCATTGTAGCTGAGAAACAAGCTAACCCATATCAGTGGGTATAATGTGTTGAGTCCCAGAAGCAACAACAGCTGAGCATGAGAAGGGTGGCCAACTTCAGAGAAATGGCCAAGTAGTTCAAAGATGTTCACATGTATGATAAAAATGCAATCACTATTTTAAAATTGATTTGCTTAGTAGAAATCATAGCAATAATCAACCAAAAGATGGGGTGCTAAGAACATAAGAACAAGCCAGCGGGATCAGACCAAAGTCCATCTAGTCCAGCTCTCTGCTACTCACAGTGGCCCACCAGGTGCCTTTGGGAGCTCACATGTAGGATGTGAACGCAATGGCCTTCTGCGGCTGTTGCTCCCGATCACCTGGTCTGTTAAGGCATTTGCAATCTCAGATCAAAGAGGATCAAGATTGGTAGCCATAGATCGACTTCTCCTCCATAAATCTGTCCAAGCCCCTTTTAAAGCTATCCAGGTTAGTGGCCATCACCACCTCCTGTGGCAGCATATTCCAAACACCAATCACCACGTTGCGTGAAGAAGTGTTTCCTTTTATTGAGTCCTGAATTCTTCCCCAGCATTTTTCAATAAATGTACCCCTGGTTCCTAGTATTGTGAGAAAGAGAGAAAAATGTCTCTCTGTCAACATTTTCTACCCCATGCATAATTTTATAGACTTCAATCCATATCCCCCCCTCAGCCGCCTCACTCTCCAAACTAAAAGGAGTCTCCCAAACGCTGCAGCCTCTCCTCATAGGAAGGTGCTCCAGTCCCTCAATCATCCTTAAGTTGCCCTTCCTCTGCACTTTTTCTATCTCCTCCAATATCGCTTTTTTTTGAGATGTGGCGACCAGAACTGGACACAGTACTCCAAGTGCGGTCGCACCACTGCTTTATATAAGGGCATGACAATCTTTGCAGTTTTATTCTCAATTCCTTTTCTAATGATCCCCAGCATAGAGTTTGCCTTTTTTCACAGCTGCCATGCATTGAGTTGACATTCCAGCATGGAACTATCAACTAAGATGCCTAAATCCCTTTCCTGGTCCTGTGACTGATAGCACTGACCCCTCTCTGCTTAGCGTGTATGCATGAAGTTTGGATGTTTTGCCCCTCAGTGCATCACTTTACATTTAGCTACATTGAACTGCATTGGCCATTTCTTAGCCCACTCACCTAATTTATCAAGGTCCGCTTGGAGCTCTTGCAGCCGAATCCTTTGTGGTTTCTCCACCCACCCTACATAATTTGGTATCATCTGCAAGAGCTTGAAAGCCACCACGCTACCCACCCCTACTTCCAGGTCATTTTATGAATAGGTTAAAGAGCACTGGTCCCAAAAGCAGGATCCTTAGGGACACCACTCCGACATCTCTCCATTGTGAGAACTTCCCATTTACACCCACTCTTTGTTTCACCTGTTTCTCAACCAGTTTTTAAATCCCATAGGAGGACTTCCCCTCTTATTCCTTCGATTGCTGAGTTTTCTCAACAGTCTCTCTGGTGAGGAACTTTGTCAAAAAAGCAACTTTGAAATCCAAAGTAGACAATGTCCACCGGTTCCACCCCTGTCCCACATGCCTGTTTACACCCTCAAAGAACTCTAGTAAGTTTGTAAGACAGGATTTGCCTCTGCAAAAGCCATGCTGACTCTTTCTCAGCAGGTCTTGCTTTTCTACATGTTTTATAATTTTATCTTTAATGATAGATTCTACTAATTTGCCAGGAACAGATGTCAAACTGACCGGCCTGTAATTTCCCAGGTCCCCCCTAGATCCTTTCTTAAAGATTGGTATGACATTGGCCATCTTCCAGTCTTCAGGGATGGAGACAGATTTCAGGGATAAGTTGCATATTAAAGTAAGAAGATCAGCAATTTCATGCTTGAGCTCTTTAAGAACTCTTGGGTGAATGCAATCTGGGCCAGGGGATTTGGTAACATTTAGTTTATCAATGGCTGCCAGAACTTCTTCCTTGTCTACCACTATCTTCGCTAGTTCCTCGGATTCGCCTCCTAAGAAGCTTGGTTCAGGTGCAGGAATGTTCCTCACCTCCTCTTGGGTGAAGACAGATGCAAAGAATTATTCAGCTTCTCTGCAATCTCCCTTCCATCTTTTAGCACACCCTTTGTTCCTTTGTCATCTAACGGGCCTACCGCTTCCCTTGCTGGCTTCCTGCTTTTGATGTGCTTTTGATGTGCTGTATGATTTCCGGGCTGTATGACATGTTCTGAAGATGCCAGCCACAGATGCAGGCAAAACGTCAGGAGCAAATGCTACTAGAACACAGCCAAACAGCCCGGAAACCACACAACGCTCCAGCGATTCTGGCCGTGAGAGCCTTCGACAATGCAATCAACCCAAAGATGTTATATATCCTATGACAGTGACGGTGAACCTTTTCGAGACCGAGTGCCCAAATTGCAAACCCAAACCCACTTATTTATCGCAAAGTGCCAAGACGGCAATTTAACCTGAATACTGAGGTTTTAGTTTAGAAAAACTAGTTGGCTCCGAGGCGCGCATTACTCGGGAGTAAGCTTGGTGAAGCAACCGTGCAATGCTTCAAACAGGTGAATCACGACCCTAGGAGGGTTTACTCAGAAGCAAGCCCCATTGCCAGCAACCGAGCTTATTCCCAGGTAAAGGATCGCACTTTAGTTCTTCCCATAAAAATCAGCGGGGTTTAAAAGCGCTTAACAGGGTTACCTACACCGCTTCCCAAAAACTAGGTCTTAGGTTTAATGCTAATAATCTCCCTGAAATAATTACACTATTATCATACTGGGGGCCTGGCGGGGAAAGGGGGAGGAGTGTGGGGGGAGAGGGAGTTAAAACTTTCATTTTCTGAAACCCAATAACCCTCCCACCACAAAATAGAAGTAAAAAGGCAGTCAAGGAAGGCAATCCTAAGCAAGAATGCTGTGCGAGGGGTGGGATAACTTCAGAAAAGCTAAATTAGTGGAGCAGCCATCTGATCTGCGGTTTTCCCTTCACATGTCATCACAGCACTTGACTTCCCACAAAAATGCAACAGGAACAGAAAAGTAAACGCATAATCTAGCAAAGACCTTAGTGTGCTTTTTAAAAAATCTTGGAAAACTGTTCCCTGAACCCCAAAGGACTCATCTCTCTCCCTCTTTTCCCATCCAAAGGAACCCTCAACAGCATCCCTGCATCTGTTGATGGTCATTTCTTCCACCTTCTTCTCATTGTCCTCCCTTCTCCCACCTTCCTTTTCTCACCTTCCCCAGAGCTGATGTTTTGATTGAGTTCATCCTTGTAATAGGATTCGGTGGTGGTGAGTTCGGCTTGCTTTACTTCGGAAAGCACAAAGGCAGCATAAGCTGTTATAAGCAAATCACTGGTGGTGATGGCCACTAACCTGGATAGCTTTAAAAGGGGCTTGGACAGATTTATGGAGGAGAAGTCGATCTATGGCTACCAATCTTGAACCTCCTTGATCTCAAATTGCAAATGCCTTAGCAGACCAGGTGCTCGGGAGCAGCAGCAGCAGCAGCAGGCCATTGCTCTCACATCCTGCAGGTGAGCTCCCAAAGGCACCTGGTGGGCCACTGCGAGTAGCGGAGAGCTGGACTAGATGGACTCTGGTATGATCCAGCAGGCTCGTTCTTATGTTCTTATGGAGGAGAAGTCGATCTATGGCTACCAATCTTGATCCTCCTTGATCTCAGATTGCAAAAGCCTTAGCAGACCAGGTGCTCAGGAGCAGCAGCAGCAGAAGGCCATTGCTCTCACCTCCTGCACGTGAGGTCCCAAAGGCACCTGGTGGGCCACTGCGAGTAGCAGAGAGCTGGACTAGATGGACTCTGGTCTGATCCAGCAGGCTCGTTCTTATGTTCTTATGGAGGAGAAGTCGATCTATGGCTACCAATCTTGATCCTCCTTGATCTCAGATTGCAAAGTTTTAGCAGACCAGGTGCTCAGGAGCAGCAGCAGAAGGCCATTGCTTTCACATCCTGCCTGTGAGCTCCCAAAGGCACCTGGTGGGCCACTGCGAGTAGCAGAGAGCTGGACTAGATGGACTCTGGTCTGATCCAGCAGGCTCGTTTCTATGTTCTCATGGAGGAGAAGTTCCATCTCATGGCTACTCAATGGATCCTCCTTGATCTCAGATTGCAAAAGCCTTAGCAGACCAGGTGCTCAGGAGCAGCAGCAGCAGAAGGCCATTGCTCTCACCTCCTGCACGTGAGGTCCCAAAGGCACCTGGTGGGCCACTGCGAGTAGCAGAGAGCTGGACTAGATGGACTCTGGTCTGATCCAGCTGGCTTGTTCTTATGTTTTTATGTTCTTGCTGTGTATTACTGTGATTTTATTCTAAATTTCATCAATTCAAGCTGCCAAGCTGGAAAAGACAGTCACTGTTCTCCGTTCTTCAATATTGTAGTATTCTAGGAAAAATATGTACAGTACAGTTGGCAGGCAAGCCTCTAGCCCACAATTCCCCCCCCCCCAAAAAAAACCTCTGGGAACATCAGGACACGTTTTGCTTCATGCTTCCCAAATCAACTTGCATATTCAGTGAAGAAAAAATGCCAATTAAGTATGATTGGAGGATCGTGTTTCTTCATGGCTAAGGATTCCCGAGGAAACTGACACCCACCTAACTTTCCTCTGTCTAACTTGATGGACAGGTCAGAAGATTATTCAGAAAGGTCGGAAGAAAACCCAGGAGACTGACCCTTAAATGCCAGGTTGGTTTGAAAATTTCTTTGTAAATTAAATCAGGGATTTACACCACTAGTTTAAGTACAAGTTATCTACCTTTGCTGCTCACCTTAGCACATGGATGACAAGTGAAGGTTGGGTCCCTCCTCTTCCAACTCAAGTTTGTCCTTTGCTGTTTATTCTGTCTTCAAGATGGGAACAACTCAGCCTCAAGTTTTCAGGATGTAGCCCTTGGAAGGCTCTTTCCATGTCAAACATGAAGTCTCTGACAACCTGGAGCAGCCAGAGGTAAAGACAGCTGATGCTGTCCTGGGGGCCCAATCCTGTTCGTGGGTTGGGGGCCTTGGGGATGCTCATGGATTGGAAGACCTCAGGGAGTGAGGAGCACAGGCTGGAAGCTCAGAGAATTGGGACAGATTGCATCAGCTCTCACCAGCATGTTTGTCAAAGAGTTCTTCTAAACCCAAAGCCTGAATGTGTATCATAGGAAGAAATGGACTCTAGAATTTGCTAATTCTTATTAATGATTTTTGAAAATGTCCATCGCCAAAGGTGTGCAATTGACAACATAAAAAATTCTATTATTGCTAGTATAAGTATTCTGTGCAGGGCAATCAATCAATCAATCAATCAATCAATCAATCAATCAATCAATCAATCAATCTTTATTTGTTAGTCATAGGCCTTTCAAATTTCATGACAGATCCATAGATTAAGATACAACCCACTTTAAAACCTAATTATATTCACGAATAGTAAAAACATGACCTTAAAGAATTTACAAATTTATTTATTTATTCATTCATTCATTCATTCATTCATTCATTCATTCATTCATTCATTCATTCATTCATTCATTCATTCATTCAACTTTTATGCCTCCCAACCCCCGAAGGGCTCTGGGCGGTGAACAACATGACATTCAAATACAGATAAACATAAAACCAAACATAAGTTAATCTCTAAATAATATAAATTAAAATGCAGCAATTAATACATAACATAACAATGCCTGCAATATCCCTCTTAAACCCTCCCGAGAGGAGAAAAGAAAAGTTGGGTCCAACAGATGGTAATGGACCCTAATTCTATAAAAATGGAAGAGGGGGGGCACTTTCAGCGGCTGGACACTCCAAAAGCCCCGCGGAACAACTCCATCTTGCAGGCCCTGAGGAAATCACCAAGATACCGCAGGGCCCGAACAGCTGGAGGAAGAGTGTTCCACCAGGCAGGGGCCAGGGCTGTAAAGGTCCTGGCCCGAGAGGAGGCCAGCCGCATCATGGAGGGGCCAGGGACCACCAGTAAATTGGCCTCTGCTAAACGCAGAGGTCTATTAGGGACATATGGGGTAATGCATTCCCAAAGGTATGAGGGTCCCAGGCTGCATAAGGCCTTCAAGGTAAGCACACATACCTTGAAGATGATTCAGAACTCAACTGGGAGCCAGTGCAGGTGACATAATATTGGTTGAATATGGTCACGGAAGGCGCCCCCCGTGAGCAAGCGGGCCGCCGCATTTTGGACCAGTTGCAACCTCCGGATCAGCCTCAAGGGTAGGCCTGCATAGAGCGAGTTACAATAGTTTTCAGGACTTACATCTTATATTATCTGCGGGGAGTCTACGTTGGGGAGCCTTTCATGCCCTACGTGCTGCCTTTTTGATGTCTGGATCTGGGTAGTAATTGTCTATCCACACTATTGGTAGTTTGAATATAATCTATAATAATTGCTGAAGAATTTTTTTAAGGAGGAAGATTCACTGCATGATGCGCTTAAGAACGGAGATAGAGATGTAAGCAGAACAGAACACTGGAAATGCTCTAGATGCTCAGTGCATGAATTCACTATGCAATTATCAGTGTTTGAATATCCTGAAAGAAACTTCCAATACACACTCAGACATTACAGGAATTGTAATAACAAGAAAGTAATGTACCTAATTCAATGTCCTCGTAGATATCTGTACATAGGTGCTAGTAGATGCAGAGTTCGTATTAGAATTTCTACATATTAAAAATAATGTCTTGGATGCTCCATTAGTCATTTTACACAAATGGGATGCACAATTTGTTTTTCATCAGGCGTTTCCAAACATATAATTATAATTATTCTGATACAGATCATGTGTTATTACAGCTAGAAGCCAGATTTATTCATTTACTTGACCCAGTTCACCCACGTGGACTCATGCAACTAATAGCCTTTCATATTTTCTGTCCTGGGAATCTATTTCCATGCAGGATCTAACTAAATGTAACTAATGATCTTTCATGTTTTCTGTACTGGTGATCTAAGTATATACAGGATCTAACTAAATGCACTTATTCACTGAACTGCTTGTTTGTTTGTTTTTATACTATAGACTTACGAATGTGGTGTAAGTATACTCACGATTTACCCAACCTATATACAGGCTGGCCTTAGATTGTACTAAGTTCATACAGGAATAGGATTTCTCATATTTGAAATGCAATACAATTTCAGTTTTTCAGGGAATTCAGGTTAGCCTGTGCGCTCCCACGCACGCCAGCTGGGTGACCTTGGGCTAGTCACAGCTTCTCGGAGCTCTCTCAGCCCCACCTACCTCACAGGGTGTTTGTTGTGAGGGGGGACGGGCAAGGAGATTGTAAGCCCCTTTGAATCTCCTACAGGAGAGAAAGGGGGGATGTAAATCCAAACTCTTCTGTATAACTTCTTGAGATGCGGTTCTCTGATTGAACGCCCTGAGTTACACTCCTGAGTTTGAAGGGTGTTCTGTGTACTGCATGTGCAGACATTTTGCATTTTGTACATTGTTCCTTCATTATGTTAAGTTTCCTTCTTAATTAAGCTTAATTCCCAGCATTGTTAAATTCTGATACTAATTTTAATGACCTTTTTTTTAGAGAGCAAGACTGCCGGAATCTGAATGAAATTGGGCTTTTCAGGACCCCCGTGTCTTGTATGTTGTTTGTACATCAGTTTCACACAAATCTGGAGCCAACTTTTTAAAGGATTTCTCACCGTGACTGAAATCTTGTGTTAACAAGGAGAAAAACTGTGTTGCTTATTGTAACTGGTGTTCAACTAGTGGTTCTCTGTGCAGTCTCTCGTGGGTCTATGTGGGAGCAAGCAAGCTGCAGAGCTTTTTGCTAGCTATTTAGACCTTTAGGTCCCTTATTGGGTGCTCCCCTCCCCCACTCACAGCCTCGACTAGCCCAGTCCCCATCCAGATTCTTCTTCCCCACTGTGAGGAGTGGAGGTGTTTTTATTTGTTTGTTTGTTTATTAGAGATAGAAAAAGTGCAGAGAAGGGCAATGAGGATGATTGAAGGATTGGAGCACCTTCCTTATGAGGAGAGGCTGTAGCATTTGGGACTCTTTAGTTTGGAGAGGAGACGTCTGAGGGGGGATATGATTGAAGTCTATAAAATTATGCATGGGGTAGAAAATGTGGACAGAGAGACATTTTTCTCTCTTTCTCACAATACTAGGGGCATCCATTGAAAATGCTGGGGGGAAGAATTAGGACTAATAAAAGGAAACACTTCTTCACGCAACGTGTGGTTAGTGTTTGGAATATGCTGCCACAGGAGGTGGTGATGGCCACTAGCCTGGATAGCTTTAAAAGGGGCTTGGACAGATTTATGGAGAAGTCGATCTATGGCTCCCAATCTTGATCCTCCTTGATCTGAGATTGCAAATGCCTTAACAGACCAGGTGCTCAGGAGCAGCAGCAGCAGCAGAAGGCCATTGCTTTCACCTCCTGCACATGAGCTCCCAAAGGCACCTGGTGGGCCACTGCGAGTAGCAGAATGCTGGACTAGATTGACTCTGGTCTGATCCAGCAGGCTCGTTCTTATGTTCTTATGTTCTTATTACATTTTTACTCCACCAAATCTCCTAGAGGACTCGGGGTGGCTTGCAATAAAATGAATACAACAATGTAATACAATAAATACATTGTATATACATCAAAACTTTAAAAACAAGTTACAATAAATAACATAGAACCTGCGTAATTACATAAAAATATAAAAGCAGATGTGCACATCGCAACCAAAAGGGGACAAGAAAGACACCGCAGAAAGGGATGTCTGACCTGCCCAGCAGAAAAAGCTCAGTGGAACAGGACATTGCAGGCCCTGTGGAAATGAGGCAGGCTGGTTGTAGTCATCCCCGCAGGGTCGTCGCTAAGGAATAGGCGAGACGCGGAGGAGGTTTCATCTGGCAGAGAGCGTCAGCAACAGGAAGCGCGGGATTTCGTGATCCTGACAACTCTGCCCTGTGCTGGTCTCTGGCACCTTTTATTAGGGTTTCATTGTGGGCGTGTAAAGGAGGTGGGTAGGGAGGATGAGCTGAGACTCGGGAGACCTGGAGATCATCATGTGATGCATGATCTCACCTGGCTGCTACGTGCGGAGAGGAGCGTAAGCGTCTGGGCCTAATCCTCACCTGGGGGCAAGACCATTGTCCCTTTGTCCGGGACACCAGGTGACTGTGAGCCAGATAGTTCGTGACCCGGTGACTCCATAGGGGGATGAGGAGAGGGGTGCGCAGCGACCAGAAGGCCGCAGGAGCTGCAGAGGTACCCAGCGCTCGACCACGGTGCTGCTTGGTCAGCGGTGCATTACTACATATCTCCTCCTTTTTTACATTTTAGAAGGAGAGGCCGTAAATGTTGAGGGGCGCATTTAGGGGGACGCTTTGTCCCTCCTCGGGCTGTTTGGTCGAGTTGACTGAGAGCTGCCGAAAAACATTAGAACTTGGTTGGCGGGCAGGGGAAAGTCGAGGGGCTTCTTACACACGCTAAGCAGGCAATATTAGATACATATTGAACAAAACAAGACACGATTTATGAGGTATATAATCAAACTAATGCAGAGTTGCACGATAGCACTCAACCATCCTCCCGGCAGCCAAGCTCCAGAGGGCTGACCACCAATGGGGCAATACATCGCATCTTCAGATTGGATACAACTTCTTGCAACTCACGCACTTTCATATGAATCAACTGGGAATTATCAGAGAGATTAAAGCAACACATATTATGCGTACATTCTCACAACCCCGGGTGATGCAATAACAACAGTCAATCAATGGCATGGCACGATTATCTAATGTCGCTTGACGAAAGTTCCTGCTGCCTCGGAGGCCAGGGCATCCAGAGCAATGGAGGTGGAGCGACGTACTTCGCGAAGGGCACAGGCCAGCCGGCCAATAGTCTTGGTGTTACAGGAAACAAAGTCCCGACTCCTAATGGTGGGAAGTTGCGTAGGGAAACACACTCCGCCTTGGCTACAGCCGCCGCGTCGCTCCGGCAACGGGGGTCGAGGGGAAGGGCATGGAGCTGGGCGCCAAAAGTGCTTAAGCTTCCGGGGTGAAGCCTGAGGCAGAACGATGGTGAGGCGGTAGCAGAGAGTTCCGGCAGACACAGGCGGAAATGCAGCAACAACAAACAACATAACTTCTAAAAATTAAGGCATGCAATAACTTCAGCAATAGTTGGTTCACAGTAAGCAATGAAACATGGCTAAACGATACATAGGCTGGATGATGCATGGAAGGAAGGCAAACCCGTGGTTTGGCATACTTGTCCAATGCATGGCTCTTGCTGTTTGACTACCAAAGCTACAGAGTGATGGCTGCTAGAGTCCATGGATTTCTCAAGAGCTGTTTAGGGAGAGCTACTGATAGTCTTTAGCATTGCAGGTTCAGTGATTCTCACGAGCAAGGCTGTGAGAGAAGGCGTGTTCCAACAATGTTAAAGCGGCTTAAAACAGCGGAGATTTCCAGGGGTTAGTCGATGAGGAATGTTGCTGTTTGCAATTCCAAGTTTCAGCCAGGGGGCGGCAGAGAGGGAGAAAGAATGGGGTCCGGGGATGAGGGGCAGCCACACACAGTATCAAACTCTGAGCCATAGCTGGCTCCAGGGCTGCCGCTCCTCCCCGGGGCGGCCCCAGTGAGTGGCTGGCGATCCTCCGTGGAAGAATGGGTGTGTTGGCTCCAGAGAGATCCCTCCCATCTCGGCCCAGGCTGGGGGGCAATCCGGCCCTCTCAACAGGGCTGCTGGGTTGGATCCTCCAGGGGAGGCCCGCCTCCATCTCCGGGATGGGGCTGGCCTGGCATGGCTTAGCTGGACTCCTGTATGGAAGAGAAAAACAAGCAACGCTTTTCCCCCAGGGGGTTTGCGCATGGCTGGGCTAGTAGATGACAATAGAGGACCTGAGCCCTGAGTGGGGGGGGGCGAAAGCAATTTTTTGAATGATTGATAGAGAACGATACTTTGGATATGGTCTGCTGGATGAGACCTTGATTGGGTCGATAGGGGGGGGGACTACTCCCCTTTCTTTCTGTTTGTTTTGGCCAAGCTTTCCTTAGAAAGAGTTGGCCCATTCCGACAAATCCATCACTTGCAACATTCAAGGCGTTAAGAGACACAAGGCAGGGAATTGCCCGAAGGCTTAGGAGAAGGGAGAGGTCACATCCAGGTTGCAAAGAAAACAGTTCCTGGGCTTGAGGTTTGATCACACGAGCAAATTGAGAGGGGTTTGCAAAACCCCTTTATCAGATCCTCTAGATCTAGAGGTGGGGGTGCGCCAGCCCATTAGAGAGAAGGAGGGTGTGCAGAAAAGAAGGCGGGGGGGGGGGTTGGGAGTCAGCTCTACCTTCCCCTCCCGGAAGGGGACTTTGGCCGGTTTGAGCTACAGCTTCCTACCTTCACAGCGGAGGCTGTGTAAGATAGGTGTGGCTGGGAGACCCCCCCGGCACTGTGACTAGCCAGGGGGGCGCTTACCAGCAGAAAATGTGGGAGCATGAAAATAATTCCGGCGCCACGCCAATGTGGCAGTGTAGGCCTGTAGATGGACGAAGGAAAAAGGTTCTCAAGGAGAGGTTTGAAGAAGAGGCTTTGAAGGTTTAAACTAAGATGGAGGCGGCTTGAAGCAGGTCCCATCGGTAATCCTTAGGAGCACGAGACGAAGCTGTGTCCCGCTTTAAGGCGGATGCTGTAATGGGCGAAGCCTTTCAAGGCATTGGCACACATAATCAGAAGGAGAAAACTTTTAATTGAAGCACAAGAGCATAGCCGAGCAATGGAAAAATCCCTCTTATGAGGGGAAAACTTTAGGGGTCTCTTGAAAGGGGGCAAGACATACAGAACATACATAGGCATACAGAGCACATATAAAGTAACGAGGGAGGATTGGGTAACTCTGATTTGAGATCTTTGCTCTCTGGAGGTACTGGACGATTTTGTTGCCACCGGGAGCTTTGAGCTTAGGGGCTTTGCACAGGCTCCAGAGGCTATGAGATCTGGTTTGAACCTTACAGCTGGAGAGGGCCAAGGGGGCTTCTTCTTCACGGCTGGACTTTTGGCTTAAGGCCATTGTGCGAAAGCATCTTCCCCTTTCCATGCCTCATTGTCCTGTAGGATTGGCTGGTGGGGGCATCTCTGAGGAGGGTTCAAAATGGCAGTCCTCTTCCTCCGTCAGTATTTCTTTCTGTTGTAATTCAGTGACTGTGGACTCTGCAGAGATTTTCGAAATGCGTGCCATTCTGGGGCACTGGTGGAGGCATGGTGACTTTGGAAGTAGAAGGGGCTAGCAGAGCAGGAAGGATAGACGTAGAGGGGGGAGCTGGCAACCAGACTTAGATTAGCTGAACTTCTAGATTAGACTCCGGCGGGAGAGCATAGGGGCAGGGTGTTCAGGTGAACTTACAGTTCTCAAGGGATGTTTTGGATGTGTAGCGCTCCCTTGGTGCATGGGGTCGATGACCCCTGGGATGATGAACAACCCCTGTTCAGCGGCGGAAGCTTTGGGCGCATCTCAGCCTGGTGGTCTCCGCAGGTGGGGATGGGATCACTATACTGGAGCTGGGGCAGCCACATCTCATGGGGGAGCTCCGGGGGAAGGGTTTGAGGTGCTGGATCTTGGTTCCGGGCTGGGGAGATGCCCGGGCGCGGGCCTCCCCAGCTGGCATTGGGAGCGCCCTCGTCTTAGACTTTCCTGGGGCTCACCGCCCTCTGGGGAGAGACCCTCCTCCGCCAGGGGTTGTGGTGGTCCCCGGCTGGCAGCCTACACCCTCCCGAAATGTCCTGGTTTGTCGCAACTGAGACACACTTGTCTCGGGGCCGTCTCATGGCAGCTGAGGGCGGGCGGCTAGAAGGTTGGCTTGATGGGCTTAAAGACCCGGATATCCTGGCAAGCTTTTGAGCATGTCGGCCAGCTCGGGGTTCCTTCCTAGGCCTGTGACCGCTTGGCGGCACTCAGCCGGAGGTATGCTCCTTGGCAAGGCGCTTAACGAGTTCCTCGGCCTCTGGGCCTCCTCGTCGTCAACCTGCCTCTTGAGGGCCTCCCGGAGCCTGTTCACAAACTCAGCATAGGGTTCTTGGAGGCTTCTGCCGTGATGCATGGGAGAAGCTCTGTGCGGGCTGGCCAGAATTGGGGACCTTGGACAAACGCCTTGTAAGCTTAATTCCAGAGGCTTACCGTAGCGGCGGGCCTCAGGCAGGACACAATCTGATTGTTGGGGTTACTGGAAGGCATCGAAGCCGTGAAAGTTGCGCGGCGGTGTAGGCGCGGGCCGAGGCGGCTGCCCTGTTAAAGCATTGCTGGCGGAACTCGCTCTCCCAGATCACAAATTGTGCAGGGCCTGTGGGAGCATGCGGAAGGTGGTCTTCCAGTCAGTCCGGAACCATTATGTGATTCCTCGCGATTGCCTCTAGCATGCCTCTCAATGCAGGGGCTAGTGACTCCTACGCCCGGTGACGCTTGGCGGAGCTCAGTGAGGATGTTATAGCTTAAGGGGCGGTAATTCTCGACAACCTCGGCCGGGTCAATGCCATCCCTCCCCTCGGCATCTGTGAAAATGCACGGGGCACAATGCGAGAATATCGGCATCGCCTTCGGCCAGGTTTTCTTTCTTTTGCAGATCGTACTAATACGCTCTGCGATGAGTTTAGAAACCCGCGCCATTACGTGGCGCTTGACGGAGGTGCGGTGGTTTCGAAAAAAATGAAGGCTACGAGCAAGTAGAGGGGGCGGCTGAGCCGCGGGAGAATTTGAAATGGGCGGAGGAGCAAGGGGGGCAGAAGGAGGACAGGCGTCCACTGGCGGATAGAGAAAATTCCGGGGTTGAAATTGAAGGTGAAAGATCGAAAGGAGGGCTGCCTACAGCAGCGGTTTCATGGGTCTGCAGGCTTACGGCGACATAACATTGTCTCCACGTCACAAGTAGCAGTGACATCGGCGCGCAAGGCTCTGTGCCAAGAGTGCGCTCGGCGTTTTCCCAGTCTCCTAAGATTTCACGTCCCCCCCTCTGGGTACCATGGACATTGAGCTTCAATCTCCTCAACCAATTTGGCGCGAGCTCCCCTCTCTTTACTGGACCCTGCCGCGTTTCGCTAACGCTTTCAGTTCGCTAACGTGCTTGTCATAAGCCCTGCTTTTGCAAGCTCCTACATACTCACCGGTAACCTGGCCAGACGGCAGAGTGTCCTAGGACGCGTGTCTCTGGATGCGCCGATCCAGAGGACAGGCTATACCGGAAACGGTGGTCCCCTGCGCGGGATGCTCTCGATCCAGCCGGACTTCGGTATCGCGGCCCTTTCCCTGCTTTAATGTGAGCAGGGTGGAGGCCCGAGGATTCCCTGTGTTTCGGCACCAGCTTGTAGTCATCCCCGCAGGGTCGCCGCCATGAATAGGCGAGACGCTGGGAGGAGGTTTCCCCATCTACGGAGAGCCGCCAGCAAACAGGGAAGCGCGGGATTTCGCGGATCCCGGACAACTCTGCCCTGTGCTGGCTTCTGGCACCTTTTATTAGGCTTCCACAGGGCGTGTAAAGGAGGTGGGTAGGGAGATGAGCGGGAGACCGGGAGACCTGGAGATCATCATGTGATGCATGATCTCACCTGGCTGCTACGTGCGGAGAGGAGCGTAAGCGTCTGGGCCTAATCCTCACCTGGGGGCAAGACCATTGTCCCTTTGTCCGGGACACCAGGTGACTGTGAGCCAGATAGCCTGCGTGACCCGCCACTCATCGGGGGATGAGGAGTGGGGGTGCGCAGCGACCAGAAGGTCAGAGGGAGGCTGCAGGTGTTCCAGCGCTCGACCACGGTGCTGCTGGGTCAGCGGTGCATTACTACAGCTGGTACCAGAGTGAAGATCTGACAAAGACAGACCAAGGAACCAGCAGGCGAGCAAGCTGGCAGCACAGAAGGGACCACTTCAGAGTAGGAGGATTCCTGTTTGTAGAAAACATCATAGAGAAACCCACAAGGAAGTAAACAGCCACACAGGAAGCAGTAGGTTCATAAATGGCTTACTTCTTCCTTACTAGTTTTCTATGTCTCACTACAGCAAGATAAAAATCCAGTTAATCCCAGAGTTCTGGAGAAACTTGCCCCAACATAGAGAGCGATGGTGCTTAGAGGGCCTCCAGATTTCCGTGGCCTTCTTGAGGGCCCCCTTCACCTCCTTGTTGCGGAGGCTGGGCGCTATTTATTTGGGTCCTCTTTTTTCCCCTTTTTGAAGATGGGGACAACATTAGCTCTCCTCCAGTCTGCTGGGACTTCTCCTGTTCTCCAGGAGTTCTCAAAGATTATAGCACGCGGTTCTGAAGTTACTTCTGTCAGTTCTTTTAATAGCATGGGATGTGGTTGACCTGGCCTTGGAGATTTGAATTCATTTAAAGTATTCAGGTATTACTGTACTACCTCTATGTAAGGAATTCCAACGAGGCAGAAATAAAAGGCTTTTGGTTGAAAGACCATTTATTCAGACAACTTAGAAAGCTCACACACACGACATGACAGGAATGGGCCTTCCCGCCCAGACCACAGGTTATAACCCCCTCGTTCCATCCCCCTCCCGGAGTCTCCAGTCCCATTCTCATGGGAACGGAATTCTCATCTCGCTCTAAGACCTCTCCCAATAATCTATCCTGATCTCGACAGCGTCCCGGTTTCAACTGTGGATTTGGGACGGGCTTCAGTGCTGTGCCACGGCGGGTCCTTGGGAGCATTCTCGAAGTACGAGTCAAGGAACCGCTCAATCGACTCCTGAGTGACTGCATGAAGTGTAGTCAGACCCATCTCTTTCTGAGACTGGTTGCATCTGGGGCTTGTAATCCACATCGACACGGGTAGAGATCCCATCCACAGGCGCTGACCATAGACACAGCCCCCCAAACGCTCTCGTAAGTAACTCCACATGGTCGCAACCGCATTCCCATCCCAGCCGGGCAGGGAAGACCCATGCTGGAACGAGGATCGAGAGAGTCACCAGCTGCATCTCGCTCCTCGCTGGTTCTCAGAATCAGGGAAGAGAAGGCTCGAACTCCTCTATAGCCAATGCCTTCCACAGTGCTCTTCAGGAATATTCACCCTGCATTACAACACCAGAGATCCACCGAGTTTTTCAAAAGAAAAATAACGATTGATTCCTGTCATAATGTGTAAGGAATTCCAACGTAGGCAGAAGCTGTAAAAGGCTTTTGGCTGAAAGCACCATTTATTCAGACAAATCTTAGAAAGCTCAGCTACTACTACGACATGACAGGAATGGGCCTTCCCGCCCAGACCACAGGTTATAACCCCCTCGTTCCATCCCCCTCCCGGAGTCTCCAGTCCCATTCTCATGGGAACGGAATTCTCATCTCGCTCTAAGAGATAAGCCCTCCAACAGGGTGGTTGCTGTAGATTCTGGCCCGTCGCCCGTGCCAGGAAACTCAGTCAAGGCCAAACGGCTGTGAAGAGATTCAGCACCACTGAGATCTTTACACTCTACCTATTCTGTACTGGATTTCCCTACTCTATCTTCTGATCCATTTCCCCCCAGTTGAGCACTGTTTTCTTTTGGGGGGGGGGGGGAAACGAGGCAAAGAAGGTGTTGAGTAGTTCTGCCTTTTTCTATCCCCTGTTAGAATTTCACCATCTTCTCCATGCAGGGACCCCATCATATCCTTTTCCTTCCTTTTGCTATTGACTTAACCAAAAAAGCCCTTTTTATTGTTTTTAACATCTCTCGCAAGTCTGAGCTCATTGTGAGCTTTACTTTTCTGAGTTTCTCCCTACGTCTCTTGGCTATTTGCTTGAATGTTTCTTTAGTAATTTCCGTTCTTTTCCATTTTTGTACATGTCTTAGCTCACGCCCTGCCCGTCCCCCATCTTCCCAGATGTGGGTTTTCCCACTCTCCAGGCCAACATTTTGGAGTGAGGGGATGGGCTTCCCTTGAAAAAATTTAAACACCTTGATCTATGGTTTGAGCAGTAGGCCCTTGAAATTGACATGAGATTTCTAGTCAAGCAAAGTCACACTAGATCATATCAAAGTAACACTAGATCACAGATGCTCCCCCACAAAAGACAACAAGACATAAGAACATAAGAACATAAGAACAAGCCAGCTGGATCAGACCAGAGTCCATCTAGTCCAGCTCTCTGCTACTCGCAGTGGGCCACCAGGTGCCTTTGGGAGCTCACATGCAGGATGTGAAAGCAATGGCCTTCTGCGGCTGCTGCTCCTGAGCACCTGGTCTGCTAAGGCATTTGCAATCTGAGATCAAGGAGGATCAAGATTGGTAGCCAGAGATTGACTTCTCCTCCATCAATCTGTCCAAGCCCCTTTTAAAGCTCTCCAGGTGAGTGGCCATCACCCCCTCCTGTGGCAGCATATTCCAAACACTAACCACACGTTGCGTGAAGAAGTGTTTCCTTTTATTAGTCCTAATTCTTCCCCCCCCCCCCAGCATTTTCAATGAATGCCCCCTGGTTCTGGTATTGTGAGAAAGAGAGAAAAATTTCTCCCTGTCCACATTTTCTACCCCATGCATAATTTTATAGACTTCAATCATATCCCCCCTCAGCCGCCTCCTCTCCGAACTAAAGAGTCCCAAACGCTGCAGCCTCTCCTCATAGGGAAGGTGCTCCAGTCCCTCAATCATCCTCGTTGCCCTTCTCTGCACTTTTTCTATCTCTTCAATATCCTTTTTGAGATGTGGTTTCCAGAACTGGACACAGGACTCCAAGTGCGGTCGCACCACTGCTTTATATAAGGGCATGACAATCTTTGCAGTTTTATTATCAACACCTTTCCTAATGATCCCCAGCATAGAGTTTGCCTTTTTCACAGCTGCCATGCATTGAGTTGACATTCCCATGGAACTATCCACTAAGACGCCCAAATCCCTTTCCTTGTCTGTGACTGATAGCACTGACCCCTGTAGCGTGTATGTGAAGGAAGCAGACGAAGGAAGCAGCAGGCGAACAAACTGACAGCACAGAAGGGACCACTTCAGAGCAGGAGGATTCCGGTTTATACAAAAACATTATGGGGAAACCCCACAGGGAATTAAACAGCCACACAGGAAGCAGTAGGCGCATAAATGTGTTACTTCTTCCTTACTACTTTTCTATGTCTCACTACGGCAAGATAAAAGTCCAGTTAATCCCAGAGTTCACACAGCTCTGGAGAAACTTGCCCTAACATAGAGAGTGATGGTGTTTAGAGGGCCTCCAGATTTCCACAGCCTTCTTGAGGGCCCCCTTCACTTCTTTGTTGCGGAGACTGTAGATGATGGGGTTCAGCATTGGGGTGATTACGCAGAACATGATAGAGAGCAAAGTGCCAGTCGCCAAGGAGTAACCAGCGCTTGGCCTCTGATAGTTCAGTAGCGCGTTCCCATAGTAAATGGAGACAACAATGAGGTGAGACGCACAAGTGGAAAAGGCTTTGCGCTTGCCAGTAGTGGACTGAATCTTCAAGATGGAGGACAGGATGAAGACATATGGAGCAGGCCAGTGAACAGAAAGGGGCCCCCACCCATAAAAAGTCCTAGTATGTGGACTGCCAGTTCATTGATGTGTGTATCACTGCAAGCCATTTTCATGAGTGGAGGGATATCGCAGAGGATGTGGTGAATTTGGTTGACTCCACAGAAGTCCAACCTGCTACTGAGAGCCGTGTGTAGAGCAGAGTCTAGGAAGCCCCAGATCCACGTGGCAAAAGCCAGTACGGTGCACACCTTGGTGTTCATGAGGCGGGAGTAATGCAGAGGTTTGCAGATGGCAGCATAGCGGTCGTAAGCCATGACAGCTAGCAGTGCAGCCTCTGCTCCCATGAAAGAGACCAAGAAGAACAGCTGGGCCATGCACTGGTTGTAGGAGATGGTCTGTTGTTGGAGCAGGAGGTTCACCATGATCTTAGGG